>NC_136005.1:2862931-2994740 GCF_048128805.1 Centroberyx gerrardi
TTGAATGCTGTTTCAGAGGCTTTTCCACCCTGATGAGAAGAGGAAACACGGGATACTTGCAATTTTTTGGCATGAAAATGGAAAAATTGAAAGATATTGGATATTGACGAAAAGTGTTGGCTATCAGCAACTTTGTCTAAAAACATCAGAACCCAGATCAGTCAAACTGTAGTTTCTACACCGATACACACTGACACACATGGTACAGTGACAACACCTGAAGGAGGTTTGACTGATGTGTGTGTGTGTGTGTGTGTGTGTGTGTGTGCAGGGTCACGCTCACAGGCTGCTGAAGTCCGGCGGTGTCCTGACCTACTGCAACCTGACCTCCTGGGGCGAGCTGCTGAAGAACAAGTACGACAACATCGACAACATGTTCCAGGTTTGTAAATTCATTCTTAATTTACAAAAAAACATTACTGAACTATTAAAGTTAAAGGCAGTAATGTCTCCCAGAGTTTCTCTTACCATTGAATAGGTGAGGTGGGTCTCTCTGCCTTAAAGAGCTGCTGACACTAAAAGAGTTTCATCAGTCTGGTTTCAGTGGAGAGTTTTAGTGTCCCATGATGCTCTGAATGCTGTTTCAGAGGATTTTCACCCTGATGAGAAGGAAACTCTGAGAGGAAACACTGAACTGAATACTTGGTATTTCTTGGCATGAAAAGCGCCAAATTCAAGATATAATCTGGCTCAAAAAATCTGATATTGGTGACAAATAATGGCCTTCACAATCCCATAACGGTTGAATCCTACTTTTAAGTATCTAGCGATCAAAAGACAACAGTTTTTTTCTAAATTGGATAAACAGACTGCTGCAAACTGCTGGTAGCACTCAGGTGAAGGTCAGTTGTAACGCAGGTGCAAGAGTCAAATTATTGTAAACAAAAAAGTCTAGCTAAGAAAAAACTAATTTATTGCATAAAACTACTTTATTGCATAAAACTAATTTATTGCATAAATGCCCATTAAATTCTTTTTTTTTTGTCCTAGCCTTTTGTTTGCAGTGTGCAGAATTATTTTTCTATTTTACAAATTGGATTCCTTTTTTTTTTGGAGTGATTGATTTATTGAATTGTAGACTCCAGGTTTTCATTGATTCCAGACAGTGGATTATTTCTGCAGGTAGTACAGTAGTACTTTACTACTCAGGTCAGAGTGAACGCCACCTGAGTAACCAGCTATCATAAAGCCAAGGTTAATGATAAGCAGGGGGGAGGAGGGGGGGGCAGCGCCTGCAGGCCTGATAACACCACACACACACACACCCTACACACACCTCACACTGACCCGTCCCTCTGTTAATGATCTTCAGGAGACCCAGATGCCCCACCTGCTGCAGGCCGGCTTCAAGCAGGAGAAGATCAGCTGCTCCACCATGGACATCGCTCCGCCCGCCGAGTGCAAGTACTACTCCTTCAACAAGATGATCACTCCCACCATCGTCAAGGAGTGAAGTCTGGAGACGAAGCTGCTGCCGACACGTTTACCTCGTCTTTTCTTTTTTTTACTCTCAAGTGCCTTCACCCTCCTGACCGCTCAATATCGATAATATATCAATAAATCCACATCTGTCCCAACTCAATTTAAAGTTGCTTGTATTTATTTTACACTGATTCTGACATGAACCTCTTCCAGGATTCCTACAGTTTCAATTTCAAATTTGCGACCTTAATTTGGTTTGATTTGAAGATTTTGGTGTTCAGTATCATATTTGTCTCAACTAAATATCATTCTATAGATGAAGAATATTCTTCACAGTGACAAATATCACAATATGTGACATTACAGGAGTCTAAAATCACAGAAAATTAGTGTATATCAGATCAGTACAACTGCATTTTTCTAAACTTGTTTTGTGCAATTTCCAAACTTATCAAGATCTGGAAATGATGGAAATCGTTCTCCATACATTTCCAGACCTGAGTAGGATCTGTGTTAATAGCCAGCGGTGGAAAAAGTACTGACAGCAACACCAAAATGACAAAATACTCTAAGTAAAAGTTCTGCATTCAAAAGTTTACTTAAGTAAAAGTATAGAAGTATGAGCAGTAAAATGTAGTGAAGAATGAGTAAAAGTCCTCATTCTGTCAGAGAGTTAAATTATTGAAGCGTTAACCTGTCAGAAGTATTTTAATGTTGTCGGTCTAACTGCTCCATATACTGTTGGGGAGTTTAAACTCTAACAATGCAACATATTTTATGAGCTTTTCGTATGTTTTGCATGTAAAACCTTATTCTGCAAAGTAACTAGTAACTCCAGCCGGCAGATAAATGTAGTGGAGGAAAAGTAGAAAGTCTCACAAAGTGCCAGTACCTCAAAACTTAAGTACAGTACTTCAGTAAATGTACTTGAGAGGCTTCCTAAAAATATATTCAGGTGCTGAGCAGAATCTGTAGATCGAGTTATAGCTCAGACAAAATCTTTAAAATGCATTACATTTATCATGCGGTAAAGTGGGAACTGCAGAGAAATGTCTTGCAAAGTCATATTTCATGGGTTTCACATACATCTCCTTTAATAATTGATGAATCTTCAGTTTTTAAAATCGTACTCTAAAGCCTTCGGTTAACAGCCAAAGGTTAGACTGTCAAATATTCCACTGAGAGGGAAACAAAGTACAGCATGTGTTTTAATATACGCTGGGAGATAAGAGAGCGGGTTATCGTGACACGTGGGGATAAGTTACCATCTGGCGAGGACGCATTAATCATTAGATGGACGGATGACGCAACAGCAGGCGGAGAACAGGACGACTTTTACACTGCAGTCAGTCAGAGAGCAACTTAAAGGAGAAATCCCCCTCTGACCCTCTCTCACACTGTTAAACATCATCAGTCTGTGATGTCCAACACACTCCAGGAGTTATTTAATGATGAAGTGTCCTCGTCTACTTCTACTGCAGTTACTGATTTCCCTACGTTTCCCAGAATGCCTTTCACGAATGGAAAAGCAGCATTCCTTTTTTTCCATTTCTCCTTCAACAATCCCCTTACTCAAAACCCTCAACCTGTCTCTCTGCTGCAGTGCATTCTGGTCTCTCTCCTGCTCCTGTGGGTGGAGAAACTGGTCTCTCTCCTCTTCTACGATGGATTTCTCCCTGTATGATTGTTGAACGTCTCTCGGTGCAAAATGGCGGCTCTAGAAAGAAGCCCTCGCTCTTTGATTCTGAGGGACTGACACCAAAAACCTGACGTTTACCGCTGATGTTTTACATCCTGAAACATTTTCTGATCTCAAATATCTGGCCAGTTATCCATGAAGAAGAAGAAAAATACACCAAACTACTAAAGGGACCCAGACATGAAAGATACATCACCAATTTATAACAGTGGGATTTTTCTTTTACAATAACAGAGCAGGTTAGGGGTTCAGTGTCTTGCTCCAGGACACTTTGCCCGGACACACGTCTGTTATGGGGATCGAACCTGTGATCTTCCAGTTATGGGACAGTTGCTTCATCAACAAAGGCATCCTGCCGCCCCTTTAATGTGTTTTAATTGTGTAAAAAAAACATGTAAAGCCCTTTGAGACGTGCTTGTGATAAAGGGCTATATAAATAAACAAGTCTAGACTAAAAAAACTTTCTGTAGCCATAATACAATAAATGAAGAGTACGTAGTTTATAGCAGTAGTGGAGTATACAGTATATTGATGCAGATTTCATACGCAACAATAAAACACAAATTCCTCTTTAACCCGGTAAAGTTGATGACATGATAATATTTCACTTTAATCTGTTTGGATTTGCACATCCATCACAGCGTCACAGCTCTCTGCTAACCAGCACATTACATCTTTTACATCTGAGGCATTTAATGAAACTAAATGAGCAGGTGGGGGTTCGGTGTCCTGCTCATCGACACTTCAGCAGGACACACTGCTGCTGTGGGGATCAAACCTGAACACCATAACACCAAAACACATTTTAGATGCAGAAAAACAACCGTCTGTAGTCTTATAACACATAAGCATAAAATCTCTTACAGCAGAGTAGACAGAACACTGCTGCAGGTTTCACGGACAACACAAAACACACATTTCTGAGGCTGTTACCAAAACTTCACCTTTAACCTGCTACTTTGGTACTTTGACAACATGATAGCATTCCTCTTTGATCTTTCTGGATTTGCATAGTCCTGCAGTATACAGCACAGCAGCACTTACTGAAGCAGCAGACCATAAAGAAGCACTTTGCATCTGCTGATAACACGGCTGTCCGTCTACAAACAGAACAGGAATATAACAGTATGAGGCTGATTCTACTCAATGCATTTGCCTGTTCCCTCCGCTCATATCTGACATGCATGAAGGTGTGTGTGTGTGTGTGTGTGTGTGTGTGTGGCGTCAGTCACAGAAGCTGCAGGTTCAGATATCATTTGTGTGGTTCATAATTCACAGGCGCCACCTAGTGGCTCAGATCTGACACAACTGGAATCCAATAGTGGCTGAAATGATTTTCCTAAAAATGATTTTTCACTTGAGTCAGAGGTTACCAAACAATAATTAAAAATAATAAATGAAAATATCTATGGCACTGAATTAAGAATCTACACAATTTTTTGTATCTATGATCAAAAAATGTAGGAGTTTGATTGAATTGATAAAGATTAAAGATAAAGATTACTTTTTATGAAGCAAAATTTTGACACAAGCACAAAATTTGTGGGTAAGAAACTTTTATAAAATCAGACACATTGTGTATCCTGTTACAGAAGAACCAACCTGGAGACATTAATCCTGAACTAAACCAAACAGAAAAAATGAATCAGCTGTACTGACCGAACATCATCGTGTTGAGTTGAAAATAAGCAGCAGTGCGCTTTGTGTAAATGAGCATAGTGACTTTATTAAAGTTAGTTCTTGCTGCTCTACATGGAGGAGGAGTCGTGCTCCAGGAAATCCAACCCAGAGATACATTTACAGACCACACACACACACACACACACACGCGCGCGCACACACACACACTGCACTTTCACTTCCTGTACCAGATCCTCATCTTCTTCTCACGTTTGATTTTCTTCTGCAGCTGGAGCGTCCCGTACAGCAGGGCCTCCGCTGTGGGGGGGCAACCTGGAGAACAAAGAAAAAATATATAGAACTCTTTAACATTTCTATCATGTTATTCGGTGGTAGAGCTGGGCGATATGTCCTGAGATTCACATCACTATATACTGTCACACTTACCTTGCTAACAATAAATGAAGTGATAATTTCTTGTTTTTCTAACCCCGGTGCAGAAATGCTACATTCACCATTAGCGTCATAAATACAAAACGTATGCTTTTATTTTGAAGGTACACCCACTTCACTTCCTGTCTTATGCTGTCCTCCTCTGTCTGGCTTGACGCAGATGATTCTACACTCTGCTGCTTTGAAGCTCGACTCACTTTAATTGAAGCAACGCAAATGAAACCGTTTATGCAAAGTTGGCTACTTGACAAATGTATTTACTGAACAAACTGACATGGAGAACATTTGGTCGCTGAGAGAGAGCCAGTGTCAGTTTTGGTAATTCGCCCAGTCCAGTCCTATTCGGTGGAGGTTTTGATCCAAAGTGCCTGACTCACCCAGCAACTGCTTACTTGTAACCAGTCACACACCAATACCCTCCATCCTGGATGTAAGCCTTCAGACAGTGAGGAGAGTAAAGCGGAGCTCACCTGGAACGTAGATGTCGACCGGTACGATGCGGTCGCAGCCCCGGACCACAGCGTAGGAGTAGTGGTAGTATCCTCCGCCGTTGGCACAGCTACAGGAACACAATTATCAAGATACTGGTTGGTTCTCATACAGCTAAGATGCATGTACAGCTGGACTGAGAGTGTACAATAGATAGTACACAGGTATAAAGGGGGTATAAGTCAGAGTTTTACTGGCCCGTCGCACAAAATCATCATAATATATCTGTGGGGGTTGAGAGGATTGTTGATCAATACCAATAACTCAGCCATTACTTCACTAGCTGTTGAGATTTCTGGCTTTAAAACCAATTTTCCGGCCCCATACTCTGTTTTGGAACAAAAACTCTCCACCCACTGGAGTTCAATGGGGCGTAAACCATTTCCTGTGGGCGTGGCCAGTTTTGACATCTTTCTCCTGCTGAAGGTTACATGTCCCACAATGACAAGTGAAGAGGCAGGTAGCAAGTCTGCTAGTTTAACAAGTTTACCAGCTCACTTCATCGATTCTGCCATTAGAGAAAAAGTTGAGGAACGGGAGGAGGGGAGCGATCCCACAGGAAGAGTTCACTCACCTGCCCATGGAGATGACGTATCTGGGCTCGGGCATCTGGTCGTACACCTGGTGGAAACAGGGAGAGGTTCAGTCCCGTTATGCAACGTCTGATTAAGAACTAATCTGCTCTCAGCTGGAGGAAGGCTTCGTGCCGCTCTGCCAATCCACACACAGGTTTGTCATAATCCAGACAGCTTTGATACGACTGTGCTGTTCTCCACTCTCATCTCAAGTCTGAGTGCAGCAAGCTTATAACTGACAAACTCTACAGCCGAAAGATGAACTGTGTCCCACAATTCACTAGTTACCATTTCACCAACCTGATGACTATAAATGAAACTCTAATCAGTGGCTGGTTACCTAGTGAGCCGGCTGGCACTATTCACTAACTCACTGTGTGTTTGGTGATCCTACCGACTTCACTAGAGTTTCAACTGACATGGAACTAGTAGTTACAAGTAGTTACTGAGTGAATTTTAATTTTGGGGTAAACTAGTCCTTTAATTTTTTAACCTTTATTTAACCAGGGAAAGTTACAGAAGAGAATTAGGACCACATGTGAAAAATTCATTATTTGAATTCTGAGATTAATCTCAGAATTCTTCTTTCAAATCAGACACAGAATAAAGAATAAAGTGAGAATTACTTTATCCTAAGAATTCTGAGATTTATCTCAGAACTCAAATAATTTTTCCACATGTGGTCCTAATCCTCTTCCACATAAAGTTGATTTTTAAGAAAGTTGCAAGTGGATTTTCATCCCCACCGTGCTGCTGCCCAGTGCACCCACAGTTCCAACATCAAATACCCAAAGATAAACATCTTCACACACAGATCTTCAGGACCAAGTTGACTAATCTCAATTTCACCAATTTATTTTGGCCATGCCAACAAACATGCCAACGTTTTGGCCTGGTGGCCTTCATCACAGCAGGCCACTCGGCATGGCCAAAATAAATTGGTGAAATTGAGATTAGTCAACTTCATCCTGAAGATTTGTGTGTGTGCTACCTGTTTACGTATTTGATGTTGGAACTATATGACTTTGGTTTAGCACCACAAATAAGATCCAGTCATCGATCCAGTTACTACAGTTTCCTCCTGTCGGCCACCGGGCGGCTGCACCGGGCGGCTGCACCGGGCGGCTGCAACGCGCGGCTGCACAGGGCGGCTGCACAGGGCGGCTGCACAGAGCGGCTGCACAGAGCGGCTGCACAGAGCGGCTGCACAGAGCGGCTGCAACGCGCGGCTGCACAGGGCGGCTGCACAGAGCGGCTGCACAGAGCGGCTGCACAGAGCGGCTGCACAGAGCGGCTGCACCGCGCGGCTGCACCGGGCGGCTGCACCGAGCGGCTGCACCGAGCGGCTGCACCGGGCGGCTGCACCGGGCGGCTGCACAGAGCGGCTGCACCGCGCGGCTGCACCGGGCGGCTGCACCGGGCGGCTGCACCGAGCGGCTGGGGGTTCGGTGCCTTGCTCAAAGGCAAACTGACAGTAGGTGCTGAGGAATGAGAGCGCATTACTCATTCACTTTCCACACCCACATCTTCCCAGTTAGTTTTGGAGGATTCAAACCAGCAACCTCCCAGTCACAATCCTGTTTCTCTGCCCTCTAGACTCCTGCGCTGCTGTTACATAATTCCTCCTCTTACCTTCCGCAGAGCCGGAGCCATCTTATTGGTCAGCGTTCCTGCCACGATCATGACGTCGGCCTGTCGGGGGCTGGCTCTGAACACCACGCCGAAACGGTCCATGTCGTAACGAGGCGCCGCCATGTGCATCATCTCCACCGCACAACACGCCAGGCCGAAGGTCATGGGCCACAGAGAGCTCTGGGGGGGGGGGGGGGGGGGGGTTCAGCGTTACTAACAACAAATAACAGTAAAGTCCAACTTCCCAAACATGGAACAAGTCGCTGCATAAAATTTTTATATATTCACTGCAGCTTCAAGACCATGGAGTGTCATGGAGAGCATGATTTGCTTCTGGGTATTGACGGATGCCGGGAAGCATCAGTGGGAGGAGCTTATTTGAATATTAATGAGATATGGAGGAAGTGGTTGTGGAGGAATATTCCCCGCCTCCATCGCCCGTCTGAGAAAAGAGTTTTAGGTGAAGCAGCCAGAAACTCTCCTTTGTCCATGTTGCAGCTGAACTGCATGCTGGGAAAAAATAGTGAGGGGGTGGGGGGCAAAAATTTTATTGGATGAAATTTTTATCGCCGCCCCCCGAGTGCAGGATGAGTCATCAACAGAAATGTGCCGTTTACCGGAAAGTTAATTTTGATGTAAAATTTCTACAAATCAACACTTTTTAGGGCTGTATTGGTGAGCAGGTGAACACTAAGACCAGCAACATCAGTAAAAAGGTAAAAAATAAAGTGGAACTGGAAAAGGATTGGGAAACACTTTTCCAAAGGGAAACACAGTCATGTCGTATTTGAGACCAACAGACGGTCTCACAGCGGGAGCCGGTGGGCAAAGAGTTCGACGAGCTCGGCCAGAGAGTCTGTTCACACTGCGGAGTCCACAGCCAATATGGCACTTCCATATGATCCGGCCAAAATTAGTTTCCCTAATTATTCTCCACACCAACAAACATCAGAATATGTGAGATGACAGGAGTCTAAAACCACAGAAAATATGTAGCTGTGTGTAAATCAGAACAGTACAACAATAGATTTCTATACTTTTCCAAACGTTTTTGTGCAATTTACAAATTTATCAAGGAAATTACGGAAACCTTTTCTATACATTTCCAGACCGCTATAGCAAGCAGCAGGAACTTTTCATTACAGGGAAAACGGGTTTGAGACGTCTTCCCACATGTTACTGAGCAGAGTCCCTGTCTACTGATCAAGTTATACTTCAGACAAAATGTTTCATTTTATTGCTTATATCATGAAGTGGTGAATCCTAAGCATTGGCATTCCAACACACACACATTCTTTATATGCATGTAACTGATGAAAACTGCACCATTCATATCACCGTCACAGGGAAAAATCTAATATGATTTGTGTATGAGGTCAGGGTCGGACACAGAGCCGCTCCTCTGGAGCCGGTAGGATTCAGTGTTTTTCTGCCAAGCTCATACAGTATGTCCCTTAACCAGTATATATATATTAGCTTTAATCCAGAATATCACAAACAAACTAATTTGTTCTTAGTCTATTTTCTTCACATGAAAGCTTCATATGTGTTTTTGAATTTGACCAAGAAAGAAAGAAAGAAAGAAAGAAAGAAAAACAAAGGTGCAATTACACCTACAGTTAATTTTCTCTGGTCTGAACCAGAGTGGAAAAGTTCACTTTGTTGCAGTTTTGTATTTGGTTCGTTTAGGTTCACACTGACCAATTACAAGCCAACCAGGACTTCTAACTAAAAGTCACATGACTCACAAGTAGCTTGTTTATTGGATGATTCTGGTAACCTGTCATCCTGCAGGTTAATATACCTTCTCTAGTGTTCATACCAGTTAAGAACACATGAAGAAATATCTGAATATGAGCATCAATCCAGACTTCATTTTGTTCTGCTCAGCTTTCCAGGAAGGAAAGGAGGAACCTGCATCCGTCTCCTTCTACCCATAATCCCTTGTGTTTTGGGGGTGGTTTCCTGTAGTTGGTTGGATTAACGAACCGCATCACAGTGGCTGTGAACGCAGCCTGCTCTCTGCTGTACTCACCCTGCGGGCCCAGTTGACCAGGTCATCCAGCTTGGTGATCACATACTCCCCCTTGCTGCTGGCTGCAGCTGCAGGTTTGGCAGCAGCCACAGCTGTGCTCTTCTCTCTGACTGGAACCACACTGGACAGAGGGACGGAAGGAAGAGAGTTTAAAGGTTCCTGTCATCGATTCTGATAATTCCTACATGGCGGTCTGGTTGGTAAACTCACCTGGAGGTGCCATTCTCCCCTTTAGCACTGCTGTGCAAACTCTTCTGTTGAATGGCGAAAATTGAAATGGGCCTGTGTGGAGGAGAGCAGGTCACAGTGAGGAACACATATATGCATATGACGGTATGTAAAGCCCTTTGACTGTGATAAAGGGCTACATAAATAAACAAGACTAGACTAGACAACAGGAGTCACAAATAAGATGGAGGTGACAAAGCAGACCCAATGTAAGCTAAGTAAAGTATGATGCTCTAGCAGAATTTGACAATGTAGAGAATCCCTTGGAATTGCATATCATTCAAAAAAATCATCTCAAGTTAAATAAGCATATTACTAACAAAAACTCACTATTTTCTGTCAATGATTCACACTTATGCTCTGTTGCCATGGAATCACATAATGCATTCTCAAATTCCAACCAGAATATGACTCAATGCTGCAACACTGACATTCAACACAGACAAAAGGCTTATTTCAGGAGCACAATAAACTATTCACTGGCCAAGTTTTGGTGTTCCTTATGGCCAATGACTTCCTAAGCCTTATGATACTATACAGGATTGATCTGCCTGTCCCTCTGCGCAGTGAGGCTGAGCCTCCTCCAGCAGACTGAAATTAATGAAAACTTTCCTGCACTTACTTATGAGCAAGGAGCGTCACTTTCATCTTACATGACTGTGTGTGAATTGGTAAATATATATGCAAAATTTTGGCTGCATGCTAATGTTTTTTCTGAGATGTCACTAAGAATCAGCGCTGCATTTTCTGTAGCCTAATACTTGTGAATTTAAACATCCAGTTGTCTCAGTCTACTTATAGGTTACTGCTATGTTAGGCCTATCAGATGGTTGGGTAGACTGAGGTTTTAATGCTGTATGGGCAGTGATGCTGTATTTGCAGCTGTAGGCCAGCCAGCAGGACAGAGTTGGATTAAATTCAGTCTCAAAATAAGGAACAGGATTAGATGGTTCTTACCTGGTTGAAAAGCAGCCAAACTTGGCCAGGCGAGGTGCTGTAAGAGAAAAGAATTAAACAAGCTGAAGACAATTTATAACCATAGAGGTGACATATACATTTTTTTTCAACCTGCGTGATTGCCCCAATATCACAATTACTGTTAATTCACATCACTGATTTCGAGTGATGTTGATGTTTATACAGAAACACTCCACACTTAATTTGCTACAATCAGCACCAGCAACCTGGCTACTAAGCAAAGCCTGCTCTCACGCAGATTACGTCCCGTCAAACTCCATTCTAACATCTGGCAATTTTATGTGGTCTTGGCTTTTGGCAAAAGTTCCTAAAATGTACAACAACTCTTAAGACCGTTTACGAATCAATATGCTCTCGTGGTAAATTCGGCATATAGATGATCCACCGAGCAGCGCTATATTTCAATAAAATCTACACTTTTAGAATTAGCTCACACTGCTCGCTACCGCCCATCATGGTGTATTTTGGTGGAAGAAGCTTGTGGCGAACCATTTCTAAAGGGTTGAAATATTACTGCACAAAGTGCTGCGTGGTGTATGGGGTGCATGCCGAATTGAAGAGCGTCTCCCAGTGATCAGTTAAAGGCCTTAAGACGTGTTCTACACGGTGTTGCGTTCGCTAATAAGCGAGGTAACATTAAACTGACAGACATTTTAATGGAGTTTGGTGTGACGTTCTTGCCATACGAGAACGACACGTATCGGGGCTAACGAAAACACATTTACCAACAAGTTAGATGGGGTTTTGCAAAAGTAATGGACGCTCTGTGTGGTTTGAAGTTGACTTATGTCCTAAAAGGTGTTAGCTTACCCCTTCTGTCAGCTGACAGCTACTAGTAGCATTACAGCTGCAGTCCGGCTAACGTTAGCTAACCTGGTTAGCTGCTATGCTAACACAGACAGAGCAAGGTCAGTGTGCGCAGACACTAAATGTTCCGAATCAGATCACCGAGACAGTCAAAACACTGATGAATGCACCGTTATGTGTTGTATTTTAAAATATTATGAGTAAAATAATTCACATGACGCTGTATTGTTGTTGTAAAAGCATGGCATTTTTGTCAAAACATTACTTACCAACCAACGCCGCCATCTTTACGATTATGGTTACGTGAAAACTAGTTCCGGTGCCTGTCTGAGCTCGGCCTTTAGGGGGCGCTGCTGTCTACACGGTTTATTATCGAGGGTATTAGGTTATTACGCAGGGTTTATTTCAGGGTTCGACCTATGTGCGGTGAAGGCCGATACCAATACTGATAGGCGATAGTTTGTGCCCTTTTCATGCTTTTCATATATTCAGTGTTTCTTCCAGGATTTTCATTCTCATCAGGGTGGAAAAGCCTCTGAAACAGCATTTAGATCATCATGGGACACTAAAACTCCACTGAAATTCAGAATAATGAAATTCTTTTAGGCTTAGCAGCTTTGATGTACTCCACCTATTCAATTAGGGAAACCCTGGGATACATTGCTGCCTTTAAAAAATATTATTCAACAATTCAATAAAAATAAAAAAAACGTGCAAAGAAAATCAAATGTCATGTGAGGTTTTCCAGACTGTTTTTCTGTAGCTAGTGTTTAGTCTAGTATTTAGTCACATCATTCCTATTCATTCATGGGTTTTTTATTTATTTATTTTTTGCATTTCTGCTTTACTGGGCAGTTAGGGAGACAGATTTGAAACTGCAGGTGGCTGGTCTGTGATCTGATGTTGAAGCTCCAGACAGTGAATGTTTGATAAGAGGCTGGGACTTTGTCTCAGACAGGAAAATTAGAATGGAGTCGCAATAAAGTAGAAA
Organism: Centroberyx gerrardi; assembly: GCF_048128805.1. Taxonomy (NCBI): domain Eukaryota; kingdom Metazoa; phylum Chordata; class Actinopteri; order Beryciformes; family Berycidae; genus Centroberyx; species Centroberyx gerrardi. Next base: position 2,875,861 of record NC_136005.1, read on the forward strand.
CAACCTGCCTGGCTCTACTGGTTGTGCTGCATTCATCACACGTGTTGTCATACCAAACATGTAGATCCAATGTGTATCAGTATAAAATATACTGGAGCTGTCTGAGCTTGTTTCACTGATCTTTACTCTCTGCCAATTTACATTTCTACTGTAGGCCATTAGAAAAAAAATCCTCATATCATGACTACAAGAGATTCGATCCAAAACATATACACTGTACATACATATCCACAGAAAAGTTAAGAGTCATCTGAAGACATTTGTTCATAAAATAGTTAATTTTCTGAGGACAGAATCGTTTTCAAATATCGCCTCATGCATTTCAGGTAGCATATTTTTTCCAAAATGAAACCCTTCATTTACTGTTATTCTCCACAGGACTTGTTGAAGCTGCTGAGGTGTTGTATGGGACAGATAAGATCATGATGGCACAGAAGTGCACCGTGAGGAACCTTGATGGAGATGAGGAATCTGTACTGGTTCTTCAGAAGGGACCCCAAGAAGGTTCCCTGCAGAACTCCTTCATAAAGGTTCATGAACTTTGACGGTTCTTCCATGATCCTCTAACACAGCAGTGTCGAACCATGAGCCACGAAGAGCCGAGAGTCTGCAAGTTTTTGTTCTGATCAAACACTACAGCAGCTGATTTCACTGATGAGCACAACTTCAAGCAGAGACCCTGTTCTAACTAACGTGTGGGGGTTCTTCAAGGAACTCTAGGGATATTTTGTCTTGGCAGGAACCCTAAGGCGCTGGTTGACTCCGTTAGGATCTTGGAAGAACCCTCGGTGAACCCCTAGTTTTTTGAAGCAGAGGTGTGACCAAGTCAACTTTGCTCGAGTCCCAAGTCAGTCTCAAGTCTTGAGTCTTACACAAACACAAGATCTTTTGTCAAGACTTTAGAAACCTTTTCAAGTCATCAAAGTACAAGTCAAAGACAAGTCCCAAGTCACCAGAACCCAAGTCAAGTCTCAAGTCTTCTCTTCATGCATCAAGTCAAATCTCAAGCAATTAAAACTGACTTGAGTCCAAGTCATGTGACTCGATCCCCACCTCTGTTTTGAAGGTACTTAAAGAACTATTGCTGCAGAATCAGTCATGCTTAACAAATTTCTCATGTCAACCAGAGGTGAAAAGGATTCATTCAGCTGATGGCAGAAAATACTGCTGTCAGTGTGGAAACTATTAAAATACAACCAGAGCAGTCCTTTTTTTCCAGAGTGTGTCTATCCACTCTAAGTGTGTAAGAGCGTCTGCGTATCCAGTGGAATATAAACAGCCTGGACTGCCTCTTTATTGCAGAAGCCTGGAGATTAGAGAAAGAGAGCTGTAACTGGAAGGTCGCTGGTTTAAATCCCCGCACCAGCTGGGAAAAATCCTCATGGGGAAAGTGAATGAGTCATGCTGCTTTCACGTGTTGTTGGATGGAAAAAAAGCAAGATTCCTATTTAGAAATTTCACACAAAAGTCTGAGAAACTTTTAGTACCCGAGTTTCAAAGTTATGACACAATTATAACCTTTGACCTTCTCAACATGGCGGAAAAATTAAGTTTTATGTCAGTCAACAGTGAGAAAACATTTGTATACACATATCTCTCTGAGCCTTACCAAGAACAGGCTGTTTCTGTCGCCGTGTCTTTAAGGCTCATTAATATTAACGACCCTCTGTTTTGATTGGCTGACCGTTTCAAGAGTGAAACGTGAGACGCCGCGGCCCGGCGGCTACAGGTAGGGAAAACTCTCCGGTAATAAACAATGACGACCGCTTTGAAAAAAACACTTTGTTAGTCTATTATTTCTTACAGAAATGATAATGAGCGAACCTTTGTGACGCCACAAAGTTACGGAAGTCCAAACGGCTCGTTTAGAGGCTCGCTTTTCTAATATGGATTGTGTGGATTTAGTTGGCGACCGTGCGTTTTGATACTTTCACCATGTTTAGATAGACCATCCAACTCCTTTATCATCACAGAGGCAAGGAGAGTCCTGCTTTACACCAGATGGGACCTTTAATTAACTTGTTAAGCTGCAGTACTTCCATGTTTATTTAGCATTTGTCTTCTGGGTTTGATTTTCCGACGAAATAGCACGTGAAAGCTGTTTAGCAGCTGACTTGGAAGTCCCAGATGTCGGACTTTCCCACCAGCACTTGAATGCAGCATGACATTCTCCCCTCCCTCAAAAACCACTGCTGGAGCCCTTGAGCAAGGCACTGAACCCCCAGCAGCTGCAGTAACGCTGCAGCAGAAGACTGAACTGTGTGAATGTGGAGCAGAGCGGAGCTGAAAAACAGCAGGTGTGTTCAGTCGACTTTAAAAACCCCCGTCATCTCAGGATCTGCAGCGAGCCGCTGAACCCCCGGGAGAACAGGAACACCGGCCTGTAGCTGAGGGCGGCCATGTTGGTTTCCTGAAAGCCAGTGAGCGACCTCAGCAGCAGGGTGGAGACGCGGCGGAGCGACCAGAGAGCCGAGTCCACACCATGTTATCACATAATGACAGTCCCACACTGGAAAGACGAGCTGAAGTTTCTCCAGGAATAGTCGCTCCGCCAAACACAAAGAGGCAGAGAAGCTGAGGAACTGGAAACTGAAGATGAAAAGACGTTTTTACAAATGGCTTTTATTCTTCCTTCATCATTTACAAACTTTTTGGACAGTTAAAATAAATCTTTCTTAGAACTGAAGTTGCTTTGCTAGTGGTTTTCTGAGATCAAACCAAATTTCATCCATATATATATAGCAGAGCTTTTAAGTACTGAGAGTTCAAAACATTAAATATAGGCACTGGAATAGCTTAAAAGGACGAATGTTTAAGACTAGAACGTTGTTCAAAGGCTTCCTCCGCCAGTCGTGCGCGGGGGAAAAGGCTCTTGCATTTCAGATAATAAGCATGAATCCACATTAAAAAAACGTCCTGTATACGAGGAGCAAAAATACAAGTGAAGCCGTCACAGGCTGGAGGTTAGGCTGCGCTGACTGCAGACCACAGGAATGAACTATTTCTGGAAAGATCCGCTCCTCTGGAAGAAGAAAGGCCGGCTCCGCTCCTCACTGAGCGTCCAGGACGTCTGTGGGCACGGCGTCCGATTGGCCGCTCGGGCTCCGTGACGCCTCCAACGACCAGGAAGAGGGCGTGGCCTGGTTATAGAGCGCGTCCTGCGTGCCGAACAGCGGCTGTTTGAGACCCAGGTGGTACAGGAGGAACAGGTTGAGAGCCACGGCGGCGAGCAGCGGGAAGACGGTCAGACCCGAGCCAAAGCCTCGCCACGAGCTGCACACGCTCAGACTGAGCCAGTACACCAGTCTGAGAGGAAAACAACAAAACAAGACAGGAAGACAGATTAGCTGAGTCAGCATCATCACTTGGTGATGGTTTTAATAGGATAAAAACTTGGTATCATGAGTTTGATTTCTATAATCAGTTTCAACTTCAATAAATTCAATCATTCCATATAAATTCAGAAAACAGAATTTAAATTCAGTCGTCCGCTGGAACAAATCTCATCACTTTCAATCTAAGTCATTTACACAAACACAAGATCTCAAGTCGAGACTTTAGAAACCTTTTCAAGTCATCAAAGTACAAGTCAGAGTCAAGTCCCAAGTCACCAGAACCCAAGTCAAGTCAAGTCTCAAGTCTTCTCTTCATGCATCAAGTTGAGTCTCAAGCAATTAAAACTGTGACTCCAGTCTGACTCTCTGTTGTGAATCACTTTGGGGTTTTTTTTTTTGGTTTTGAAAAGTGCTCCATAAATAAAGTTTATTACTATGATTATATTATTATGAAGTTGAAGCTTCAGTGATAAAACCCTGCCAGTTGTTCGCCTCACCTTCCCAGGACGAACACGGCCACCAGCACAGGAACCACCTTCAGCTGCTCCTGGGGCAGCAAAGCAGCCAGGACCAGCAGGTTGAGGACGTAGAGGAGGAACAGCTCCAGCGACGCCGTGACAAACAGCTGCTGCAGCGCCCGGCTTCTGGGAAACGGCTGCACCGGATCCAAGGAGCCGGCGCAGAACTGGCACACCGCACCCACAAGCATCGCTGGGAGGGAGAGAGAGGGAGGGAGAGGGAGGGAGAGGGAGGGAGAGAGAGGGAGGGAGAGGGAGCAATAAGTCTAGTTAGAGCCTGAATCTGGGCCATCTTTCCACAAACAACCTGAACTCTGAGCTGCACTTGATCTTGTCTGACAGCATACTTCTTTATTTTTTATATATATCTTCATTTGCATACAGCAACTGCCAATGAAATGGCCTACATGCAAACACTCCTGGCTGGTACAAAGCATCAACTTGACAAATAGGAGGGAAGCAGAGAGGGAAAATAGACTGAGCAGACTTTGTTTTGGATGTTTTCGCCACCTGCCTTCTCCTTCTGCTCGTCCAGGTTGGGATGTGATTAAAATATTCAGAAACAATTAGGGCATGGCCTGGGAGAGGAGAGGCAGCCAGACTCTTATTGTAGTTTCCATTTAAAGCTATGCACAGGAGAAGGAAATTATGCTTCTCCCCAGAGGCCCGGGACGACTTCTGCTGCCTAGAGGTCGAAGGAGTATGAAATTAAAGGGGACACCAGACGCTGGAGCATTCCGAGACGAGGCGGCCAGACCGACTAAACCTTCTCTTAATCTTTATCTTTTATTGGAATCGGTTTCGGACGGCAGTGTGCAGGTGTAGCGTGTGTTTGACTCAAACCTACCCAGCAGGATAGGGACGGCCGCCACCACGCAGCAGCAGAGAGTGAAGACGATGCGGCTGAGCGTGTCGGGGCAGTCTGGGGGTTTAATGGGGACGTAGAAATAGAGTGCATAGAGAATCCCCACTGCGCACAGCAGGGAGGCCAGGACCGAGCAGAAGGCGGGAACTCGTCCGCTCTGGCAGCATTTACAGCAGCTGCAGCAGCGGCAGCAGCAACGTCCGCTCCGGTCTGCGGCCTCGGCCTCGCAAGTCTCTCCCCGCCCCTCCGGCCGCCACACCGTCAGCTCCACGCTCTCCGGCGGCGGGCCGATCAGCGGCCGGCCCTCGTCGACGGCCGAGTCCGGATGGGTGGACTCGGGGCTGCGTCTCGGCGAGTCCGTGCCGTTGGGAATGTCTCCCTGAGAGGCCGGGCTTGGACCGGTGACGCAGTTTTCCGTGGCGTCTTCCAGAGCGGGAGCCGTGGCGACCGGACTGGAAACAGTCTGATCCAGAACTCCCTCTTCCGCCTCGTCTGCTCGCCGCTCCTCTGGCTGCTGGGGGCAGGAGGCAGAGCCTGTGCAAACCAGAGCAGATTTGAATACCGCATCCAAAAACCAGACATTCAAAGCATCAGCTGCAGCCTTCCTCCCACTCTCTCTCTGTCATTTTCTGAAATCCACATTGCAAGATAGTTAAAAAGCAGAAGCCTCGGCCGCTTAAGAACTTTTGGAAGAGACGACCTCAGGCTCCTGCTGCTGACGAAGTAATATTTCATCAATATTGAGTCTTTTATTCACTTCCCAGCATGCATTAGACAGATGGTTAGATGCAGGAGGAGGCCAAGTTCAACATGAACCCAAACAAGCACAAAACGTTCACAGTGTGATATTATGGCACAATAACAATTCATATTAAAAGAGTTTTGGAAACTGTTTTGAAGTGAAATCAAAGATATTTAGGTCCTGATTTCACCGATGCAGCAGGTTCAGACTCAGCTTCTACAGGAGGTTTCCACGTTGCTGCAGGACGCTCTATATTCAGCGTCAAAATGTTTGCTTGGTTGAATCAGGACTTGGCAGAATGACTTGGCTTGGGGAAGAGCTGCAATCATTCACCCACTTCCCATTACAGAGCGAGTCTCCCTCCTCCCGGCCGAGTCTCTCTCAAAAAAACATTTATCTGACGTCTGGGACTTTTCTTGATCTCATGTTTGTTTTGACTCGGACTCGTCTCTGTCTCGTGTCTGTTTGGACTCTGACTTATTTCGATCTTGTGTCTGTTTTGACTCAGACTCGTCTCTATTTTGACTTGTCTTGGTCTCATGTCTGTTTTGACTCAGATTTGTCTCAGTCTCGTGTCTGTTTTGACTCGGACTCGTCTCGGTCTCATGTCTGTTTTGACTGACTTATTTCGATCTCGTGTCTGTTTTGACTCAGACTTGTCTCAGTCTCGTGTCTGTTTTGACTTGGACTTGTTTCGGTCTCGTGTCTGGGAAGAGCTGCAATCATTCACCCACTTCCCATTACAGAGCGAGTCTCCCTCCTCCAGGCCGAGTCTCTCTCAAAAAAAGATTTATCTGACGTCTGGGACTTTTCTCGATCTCATGTTTGTTTTGACTCGGACTCGTCTCAGTCTCGTGTCTGTTTTGACTCAGACTCGTCTCAGTCTCCTGTCTGTTTTGACTCGGACTCGTCTCTGTCTCGTGTCTGTTTGGACTCTGACTTATTTCGATCTTGTGTCTGTTTTGACTCAGACTCATCTCTATTTTGACTTGTCTTGGTCTCATGTCTGTTTTGACTCGGACTTGTTTCAGTCTCGTGTCTGTTTTGACTCAGATTTGTCTCAGTCTCGTGCCTGTTTTGACTCGGACTCGTCTCGGTCTCATGTCTGTTTTGACTCTGACTTATTTCGATCTCGTGTCTGTTTTGACTCAGACTTGTCTCAGTCTCGTGTCTGTTTTGACTCGGACTTGTCTCTGTCTCATGCCTTTTTTGACTCAGATTTGTCTCGATCTCGTGTCTGTTTTGACTCAGACTTGTCTCAGTCTCGTGTCTGTTTTGACTCGGACTCGTCTCGATCTTGTGTCTGTTTTGACTCGGACTCGTCTCGGTCTCGTGTCTGCTTTGACTCGGACTCGTCTCTGTCTCGTGTCTGTTTTGACTCGGACTCGTCTCGGCCTCATGTCTGTTTTGACAGATTTGTCTCGGTCTCGTGTCTGTTTTGACTTGGACTTGTTTCGGTCTCATGTCTGTTTTGACTCGGACTCGTCTCGGCCTCGTGTCTGTTTTGACTCGGACTCGTCTCTGTCTCGTGTCTGTTTTGACTCGGACTTGTTTCGGTCTTGTGTCTGTGTTGACTCAGATTTGTATCGGTCTTGTGTCTGTGTTGACTCGGACTTGTTTCGGTCTTGTGTCTGTTTTGACTCGGATTTGTATCGGTGTCGTGTCTGTGTTGACTCGGATTTGTTTCGGTCTTGTGTCTGTTTTGACTCGGACTCATCTCGGTCTCGTGTCTGTTTTGACTCGGATTTGTCTTGGTCTCCTGTCTGTTTTGTCTCGGATTTGTCTCGGTCTCGTGTCTGTTTTGACTCGGACTCGTCTCGTGTCTGTTTTGACTCGGACTCGTCTCGGTCTCGTGTCTGTTTTGACTTGGACTTGTTTCGTTCTTCTGTCTGTTTTGACTCGGATTTGTCTCGGTCTCGTGTCTGTTTTGACTCGGACTCGTCTCGTGTCTGTTTTGACTCGGACTCGTCTCGGTCTCGTGTCTGTTTTGACTTGGACTTGTTTCGTTCTTCTGTCTGTTTTGACTCGGATTTGTCTCGATCTCGTGTCTGTTTTGACTCGGACTCGTCTCGGTCTCGTGTCTGTTTTGACTCGGACTTGTTTCGGTCTTGTGTCTGTTTTGACTCGGACTCGTCTCAGTCTCGTGTCTGTTTTGCCTCAGACTTGTTTCGGTCTTGTGTCTGTTTTGACTCAGACTTTTCTCTGCCTTGTGTCTATTTTGACTTGGACTCGTCTCAGTCTCGTCTACGTTTGGACTCGGACTCATCTCTGTCTCGTGTCTGTTTTGACTTTGGTCTCAGCTGCTATCTGATGTCTTCTTCAAGACCAAACTTTTTCCCACCTGAGATCCATTGTTCTCCACCTGTTCTACTTTTCTTTATTTTCTCCCCAGCACTACAAACTATTTAAAGGATTTCAACCTGTGTAAATAACGGCCCTCAAACTGGTTTGCAGTGATCAGTTGAAGCTCCAGCAGACTGATCTACATCTCTGTTCACCTTAAGAAACTCCTTAAGCTTTATTTTTACATTTGGAAAGACATTTACGCTGTTTACACACAGAAAAATAATGGTTCTTAACTGGTTCTTCAAAAGGCTGTGGTTACATCGTCTACTAAAGAACCACTTTATTAAGTGGATGGTCCTTCATGTTCCTCACATGGTTCTTTGGGATATTAAAAGTCTCTTAGTTCTTATTTGAGTTATTGGATGGTGTGTGATTCATGGTGGGCATAAATGTGGAAAATAACCACAACCACATGCCACACCCCTCCACGGTCCGGGGGGTTGGTTAGCTGCCTACTAGCCTATATGTTGTGCAATTGCAAATGAGCCTGAACAAAGGCAATTAAACAAAAACACAATGGAGATATCTGAGCAAAGGAGAGCAGAACCTTGGCCTGAAAGGTTTTTTGTGGAACCAGAAATGGTTCTTGTATGGCATCACTCCAAAGAACCATTTTAGGTTTTCTTGGAAGTTTTTCCTTGTATGCTTTGAGAGTCTAAGGCTGGTGGTGTCAGGTAGATTAGACCTTATGTAGGATGTCTTGATAAAAATCTGTTTTTGTGTGTCTTCTGCTTTGTTCTGCTTCCTCGAGTTTGTGTTATATCATTCTGATTTTTGATCAGTTAGATCTAGTTAGGCTCATTCAAGTCCTTTGAGACATGCTGTGATAAAGAGCTGTAGAAATAAACAAACTTTCTGTGTGTATTTTGTTCTTGAACAAGACTCAGTTATCTCTGGGGCCAGTTGCATAAAGCTAGTTTAAGACCAGTCTAAGCCTTAGACTGGTCTTATTCTCAGGGTGGACCAGTCTAATTAAGACTGTCTCTTACTTGAATATTACAACTGACTTATTTTGAGGTAGGAAAAGTTAGCCGCCTTCCCCCCTGGCTAATCTTGAATTAAGAACTTTGTTGTTATGGCAACGAGTCGGCCTAACTGTCAGAGAGGGAAGTTTAAATACTGAAGCTGTTTCATAAAAGATGGCAAATATTTGTTTTTGGAAAGAGCCTTAAGAAGGGAGCGAGTGTTTAGTGACAGAAACAAGCCATTAGAGATCTACAACAATCAAGAAGTAGTAGGAACAGGTAAATATAAGTGTCTATAGCAAGTTTGACAAGGTCACATTTAAGTCTAAGACTAGGTCTATCTTTATGCAACTGGTCTCAGTCCCGTCTTGGTCTCGACTGTCATTGGACCTTTTGGTCTGGACTCAAACTCGACTGAGGCCTCTCCTCCAAACCTACTGTGCCACCGTGTCAGAAAGTAGAAATCAGAGGTAATAACTCACTCCTGGGCAGGTCGGCTCTCTGCGGCGGCTCCAGGGAGCGCTGGGAGCCGCTGACAGAGTGGGAGGAGGAACGCAGCTCCTCCACCGACGACTCGGGACTGTCCGACACCGGGGCCAGGGAGATCTGGGTGTCCAGGTCCAGGAAGGGCGAGAAGGAGAGGCGGGCCGGGTCGATGTCCTGCAGCTGGTTGATGATGTCGCTGATGGACTCCTTCACGCTGTCGATCTCCTTCACGTTCTGCCGGTTGGCAGCCTGAAGCCCCGAGCTGCTCATCGTCCCACAGCCTGCTGAGACCGAGAGGGTCAGCTCCAAAAAACACACCCAACCAGGGGAAACACACCTCCACTACAGTTTACCACCTTTTTTATCTGCAGGAAAAGGGGGTTACCATCTATTGATTTGCAGAAATAGAACTTACCCACCTTTATATTGGGCAGGAAAAGGGTTTACCCGCTTTATTATTTGCAGAAATAGGGGTTACCCACCTTTTAATTAGCAGTACAAGAAGTTACCCACCTTTTTAGGCTGACTCTTATGATCCTTATGTCATAAATGTATAGTAGACATCATAGTAACTAGTATTAAACTGATACTGTTGTAATAGGACAGGGACTTTTAAGGGAAGAAGCATAAATGAATGTAGATTTTGGTTTATATTGGTGTTGTTTTCATTATAATGATAACTGACTGGAGGTCAGTTTACCAGACACATCACTGCACCTCTGCCTGTGAAGTTATCATCACTGAAGTTTTTAGTTTTCTTGAGACCTTTACTCACAAAACAGACATCAGATGTATTTTAGAAATCACTGAACAATCATCGTGATCTGAGACTTGTTTGCCCCATAAAGACATTCTGCAGCCTATAATGTTTTGAAGTGAAGTCCTGTACTTTGAGTGTCAAAGCACAGACATTTACTCTGCTTAACCTTATAATTTACTGGATACACTCCCTAACACAGACATACAGCCTACTAATCCTGTAATACATTTTAAGAAGGTTACCATACAAACATCACAGCAGCACTTTAAAAATATCATTCAGCTAAAATCACAAAATATCTTATAGTTATATAGGAGATTAAAAAATAGCATAATACACAATAAGGTCACTATGAACTCACTATTGATTACCACAGTCACTCTGTAAGTCAATATAGGAGTATTATAGGAATATTATAGTGATATCAGACATACCATCAAGTCGGATACGGTCATTATTAAATACCTACACATTATAAATCCATACAGGAGTCTTACGGTGTTTTCGGTCACTGTTTGGTCTAAAACAGCACTAAACGGCACCAGCCACGACAGAATAATCTGACTTTGTTGATTTGCTTTGATGTGAATCGCGTGGTGAATTTCGGCGGCTCTTATTAACATCTGGGGATTGAATTTGGAGGATTTTTTTTTTGTGGCTCTTCTGGCGCGGATCCAGCCGTGGCGCAGAGTCGGCACGCAAATCTGCGCCGAGGACGTTTCCTCCAAACAAAACACGACTTTACCATGTATAGAGCTCAATTAGGACTCGGGCTTTTCGGCCGGAGAGGAGTAAATCTCGGCGGATATCAGACTTGGCGTGGATGTGGAAACGCGCAACGGGGGCAATGTGCTTCTCCTCACTGCAGAAAAATACCTTGACTGGCTTTTCTCCCGCTGCTGATCCGCTCTCTCTATCACAGAGAAACAACAAATTCTGCTTCAGAAAACAAAATGATACCTTCTGCTCTTATTTGGTTTAGATAATAGCAGCAGGAAATGCCTCGTTTGGTAATAAATCAATCAAATGAGGCCAAATTGCGCCTCTACCTGCGTAAACTGCGCGTACAGAGCGACGCAACGCTTTGGAAAGTCATCCTGAGTCTATTAGAGCTGAAATCTTATAGTTTGTGGCCATTCAGCAGCAATTAGAGCAGTTCACCATCAGACTGCAGAGAAAAGTGAGCAGTGTGAGTGAATTTAGCTCCAGTGAAATGCCTCTCTAAGGGTTTTATTCAATTAGAAACATTCCTCGCAGAGAAACTTACTTTAGTCGGAGGTTGCAGGAGATTTGGTGACTTTACTGTTCTTGCAGTAAAAAAAAAAACCTTCCGTCCTTCTTTGCCGTTTTTCCCTCCCCCTCCTTCTGCTTTTTGTCTTCCAGGATCCTGAACTTCTGAATCAAATTTCAAGACGGACAAAATACTAGGCTTTTCCTCCGCCCACACGGGCTTTTTTTTTTTTTTTTTTTTTTTTTCCTGGGTACCATGTCAAACACCATATGGAGCAAATAAAGCCAGGGAGACCGAGGAGGAGGAGGAGGAGGAGGGGGGTGGGGGGGGGGTCATCAGCAGACGTTCAATTTGCCTTGAAATTCAATATTAACAATCATACCCCCCCCCCCCCAGTTTATCTAAAAAGGCAGTGAAAGATGTTTACCCTATGAAAAATCTCTATAATAATCCTATAATACTCCTATAGTGATTTAGAGTGCGTCTGTGACAATCAGTGTACAGTGACCTTACTGTACTTTATTGTATATTGTTGTTATCTCCTATGGTATCACTATAATATTTCTATAATATTCCTGCAGTGACTTATTGTGTGTTTATAGTGACCTGAATGTACTTTACAGCCAATCTCCTATAATTTCACTATAGTGACTTATGGTACTCAATAATGATTTTATAGTGACGTCATTGTACTTCAGCATTTGTTTTTCTTTCTTTCCTGTACATTTCCTATAGTTACCCATAGTGTATCCATGGTATCTTTTTTAATCTATGGTATCACTAGAATATGCCTTTAATATTCCTGCAGTAACTTGTAGTGTGTTTGTGGTTCTCATTAATGAGCTGATTATTGTACTTTATTTTTTAATCTCCTGTGGTTTCACTATTTTCCTATAAAATTCCTCTTGGAATTATTATACAGGCTGTAGTTTATAGTTTTGCTGTGATAATTCTATAGTATCTTTCTAAAATGTATTAAAGAATTACTATTTTCGTATAAGCGTGCATTGCAATTAAACATTAAGAATCATACAAGTGTAAGCAAGTATACTTTCAACACTTTCAGATGAAGCAGTGTGTTCAGTCTGTCTGTCAGACAGAGGGACCGTTGGGCTTCAGTATTAAAAATGAAACTGGGTCTCCAGAAAAATATGATAATTAGATGGAACATTTTGAAAGCTGTTCTGATGAAAGGTTTCACTCTGCTGTTGTTTCTCTACAGTGGGAAGTTCTGCATCTTATTATGAAGGACTTTAAAGGTTTAAAGTTATTTAAAGTGATAATCTGTTACATTTTTATATAAATGTCTGTTTTGTTACTCTCCATCACTGCCTGCTCTAACTCAACAGTGATCCAACCCATATCCAGGTCATAAATCTTCTCTGTCTGGTCTAGACAGCCGGTGTCTGGTCGCTCTTTCCTGGGAAAAATCCTCTGCTGCACAGGAAGTGATGTGTTTTACGTTTCCGGTTTGTTTGGCATAAACAGAAGAAGAAGAACTGGGTAGTTAGCATGAGCAGTGATAGCCACCATGACTGAACAGACAGAGAAAAGAGAAACTCAAACTGCAGCAACAGAAAATCCAAGCTCCGCCCACACTGTTTGATTGACAGGTGATTGACAGAAACACCACAGCAATGAGGCTGAGCAACAAAGATGGAGACTAAATAAAATAAAACAAAAACACCCAACTTGAAACTTATGGATTAGCACTTTAATGAGAGACAGTGTGGGTTCCTGGACCCCCGGGGGGCCGCTGAGGAGGGTCTGACGGTCCAGTGAAACAACAACTAGAATAACTTTACTTTCATTTTCAGAAAGCGCAGTGAGAGAAAGAGAGGAAAGACTGTTCTGATCACAGGTTTCATTCTCACTGCTCTTTCCTCCTGTGCAGCGATGTGGAGCGGACTGGATGGAAAACATAAACCCACACTGAGACATGAAGCAGTATTCACTGCAGAATGAAGACTAATATCAATATTATTACATAGTATTGAAATACATTATATATATGTATATCTGCCAAAAGCAAATAGTCAGTATGCCTGAAAAAGAATGATTCATTTACAGGATAATTTTATTATTTGCAAAAAAAGAAAGAAAAGGAAATGAAAGCATATCTAAAATATATACAGGTAACAGCTGCTGATTTGCCATTTTTATCAATAAATTAATGTTATGAGTATAAACAACATATTTCAAGTTTTGTCTTATAATTACACATACACCGTTATTGCTCTGTAGAAAGTGGCGTGGGGGGGTAGAGGGGGGGTGAAGGGGGTGTTGGTGAGGAATCACCAGCTGCGTGTCTGAAACGCCACACCACTCAGCCTTAAAAGTCATTAGGGGAGACAGAAGGTGTTCTGGGTGTTTTGGGACACAAAGCAACCGGCTTCAAGACAGTAAAAGTCAAACTGGATCTGGATTCTGCTTTCAGCCAAAAGCACAAAGGATTCAGTCTGGATCTGAGAGTCCGAGGGAGAGGAGAGGAGTGAGGAGAGGAGTGAAGAGAGGAGTGAAGAGAGGAGAGGAGAGGAGAGGAGTGAAGAGAGGAGTGAAGAGAGGAGAGGAGAGGAGTGAAGAGAGGAGAGGAGAGGAGCGGTGTCAGTCTTCTGACAGCAGCCGGTGGAAATGATCCTTCCTCCTCTTCAGCAGCTCCCGGAAATCCTCCTGAACACACACACACACACACACACACACACACAAATTAATTATTACAGATTAATTATAAAATCTAAGGGCGGAAATGACTAGGGCTAGAAATCAATACCACAATAATCATAAGGATTTGTATTCCATAGATTTATAGCATGATGTGGCGTATGAAGGTAAAATAAAGTTAAATAATCAGAGTTTCAAACAGTTTCAGCAGCTGACCAGATGTTTAGAGTAGAACAGGACTCCAGACCAAAACTCAATATTATCATTTACTGTCTTTCAGTGGAATCATATGGTGATATGAAGATATTTTAATATCGTGACACACAATTCTGCTGCTGATAACAAGCACATTCTGTTTAAAAGCTCTGAAATATTCAAATAATGTTCCTTAAAATGTTTCATACCTCAATTTGTCAGTTTTGTTTGACTTCACACTTTAAATCACCACTCAGTTCAATGCAATGAACATCAATTTGATTATTTAACGTGATTTTTACCTACATAAGCCATATTGTGAAAAAATATTGCCCAGCCCTATATATATATATATATAAAAAAAATACTCATATATCATAAACATATTAAATTTTCATTTTAGGCAGTTAGCTGACACTTTCATCAGAGAGACTGAACGCAGCAGTAGAATAAGTTTCCTTTCCTACATCACCAAGGTCACAAGGTTAAAGATCAAATATTCCTGTGACATGGAGAGGAGACGCTCTCATCTCTATGGAAGACAATTCCCGCCACTGAATAAAATATCGCCACTGTGACTTTATTTCTCCGAATTCTGTCTCCCCCCCCCCCCCTCGCAATTCTGACTTTTTTTTATATCTTGGGTAAAAAAACTCAGAAGTCTGCAATATAAAATCAGAACTGGGAGAAAAACATCTGAACTCTGAGAAATAAAGTCACAACTGGCAATTAAAAAAACTCAAAATTCAGTCTTTTTTATTTTATTCATGGCGGGAATGGGCCTCCATACGTCTCTCCATACAGAAACTCAATTCTACCAGTTAAAAAAAACAAAACCTTCCAACGGTCCACAAATGAAACAAGCAGGTAATAACCGTGATGTAATCTGATAACAGTCTGACTCACAGCAGCAGACAGCTTCTCCAGGTAGGGGACGAGCCTCTGCAGCTCTCTGTCCTCCGGCGCTCCAGACCAGCTCTTGATGGGAATCGTGTTCATCAGCTACAAAAAAAAAAATTAAAAAAAAAAATCACCTTCAATTAATACAAATTCTGTCTTCTACAAATTCTGTCTTCCCTGTTGTCACTGTACAGAGGTGAGACAAGAGGGAGTTACAATAAACTGAATAACTGTAGTCTTTATGTTTGAAATTCATCTTAACATGAAATATCTAAAACATTTTGGGCAGTAGAAGTGTAACTGAGACGATAACTGAAATTTAAATACTGTTTCAATACCGTTGTGAAAGATTGAATTAAATACTGAATGTTACAGAGGATCAATACTGCAGGATGAAACTCCACATCACCTCCAGAGGGTGTGAATGTGCAGACTGGAGAGGTAGAAGGAGAAGGAGAAGGAGAAGGAGGAGGGGGAGAAAGGAGAAAGAAAGAGGAGGAAGAGGAAAGAAAATAAAGAAAAAGGAGAGGAAGGAACAAGGAAAAGGAGGAGATGAAGGAGAAGGAGGAGAAAGGAGAAGAAAGGAGAAAGAAAAAGGAGAGGAAGGAGGAAGAAGGAAAAGCAGGAGATGAAGGAGAAGGACAAGAAGAAGAAAGGAGGAGAAAGGAGAAGAAATGAGAAAGAAAAGAAAGGAGGAAGGAGAAGAGGAAGGAGGAGAAAGAAAAAGGAGAGGAAGGAGGAAGAAGGAAAGAGGAGAAGAGGAAGGAGGATAAAGAAAGAGGAGAAGAGGAAGGAGGAGAAAGAAAAAGGAGAGGAAGGAGGAAGAAGGAAAGAGAAGAAAGAAGAAAGAAAGGAGAAGAGGAAGGAGCAGAAAGAAAAAGGAGAGGAAGGAGAAAAAAGGAAAAGGAGGAGATGAAGGAGAAGGAGAAAGAAGGAGAAGAAAGAAGAAAGAAAAGAAAGCAGAGGAGGAAGGAAGACGGTGGAAAAGGAGGAGATGAAGGAGGAGGAGAAGAAAGGAGGAGAAAGGAGAGAAAATGAGAAAGAAAGAAAAGAAAGGAGGAAGGAGAAGAGGAAGGAGGAGAAAGAAAAAGGAGAGGAAGGAGGAAGAAGGAAAGAGGAGAAGAAAGGAGGAGAAGAGGAAGGAGAAAGAAAAAGGAGAGGAAGGAGAAAGAAGGAAAAGGAGGAGATAAAGGAGAAGGAGAAAAAAGAAAAGAAAGCAGGAGGAAGGAAGACGGAGAAAGAAGAAGGAGAAGAAGGAGGAGAAGGAGAAGAAGGGGGAGAAGGAGATGGGGGAGAAGAAGAAGGGGGAGAAAGGAGGAGAAAGAAGAAGGAGAAGAAGGAGGAGAAGAAGGGGGAGAAGAAGGGGGAGAAAGGAGGAGAAAGAAGAAGGAGAAGAAGGAGGAGAAGGAGAAGAAGGGGGAGAAGAAGATGGGGGAGAAAGGAGGAGAAAGAAGAAGAAGAAGAAGAAGAAGAAGAAGAAGAAGAAGAAGAAGAAGAAGAGCAGCAGGAGGCTCCTGACAGGACTGCAGCATTTCTTTATGGATTCTCGTATTTTTTTGTTTTATTTTCTGTAATGCTGAAGTCCTGCAGCAGTGCTCACATGGTATGGGTAGGTGTGGGGGGCGTTGTCCAGGACCACCGTCTTGGCCGGGTCTCTCCCCAGGACGCCCAGGTCCTTCACATAGTGTCCCAGGACGCAGGAGCAGTCGTCCTGGTACAGACGGTGCCTTGAAAAAGACACAAACAACAAGTCAGACAACATGCCGAACGCTCGAAGCTAACTCTACCGCTGAACTCATTGTAATTCAGTCTGGATGAATCCCAGACGCTGACGAGGCAGACTGCAGAAAAACAGCAAGAATCACGTCGACTGACGGGAAAATACGGGCGCAGAAGAGTTAGCCTGTAGCTAATAAACCCGATACAAGTCTCTGCGGTTCTGGAAAACGTTTATGAAACACAGGTGGAAGCAGACGCACCGAAACAGCTTCCTGCACGGGTCCAGGATGTCCAGTATCTTCTCGGCGTATTGCTTCTTGGCAGATGTGTAAACAAACATCTGGAACAGAAACACAAACAGCAGCTGGAACCGATTCCACCCGGAGCACAACGCTAACACAGTTTACCAGAGTTTATCTGCACATATAAAGATGATAAGCCACACAGAGAGAGAGATACATTTACTGTTTGTGTAGAGAGAAGAAAATAAGAAATGTGTGAGAGTGGTGTGTGTGTGTGTGTGTGTGTGTATATATAAAGAGAGAGAAGTAGGGAGAGAATGTGTGTGTTCTTTAAACTCAGAGCAGAGGTTAATCAGACGGGCCTATAATATTATTCAGTCATAACTTCGTAGATTTAAATATTACCTGATGAATATCGTCACTGAAAACATACAGACAGAAAGCACTTGCTTGTCCAAAGAAAACTCTACTGTACACACACACATGAACCAGGCAGCTTCATTATAAATAAATTAAACTCAGTGTTTTCTGAGGCGTGAAACTTACCTCGTAGACCTTTGCCATGGACTGCAGGAACTCCTTCACATGCGGCCGCAGGATCATGTATACCTGATGAGGAGATGAGGGAGGGAATAAATGAATAAATAAATACACAGTATATTCTACATTCTCTCCACAGTTCCTATTTCTTCACCTAGCACTTCTGTCATGCGTGAATATTTTACTAAATCTCTGTTTTGACTATCGGTTGCTTGTACTGTTGGTGATCTAGAAAGTGAAGCTTGCTCTACTGCTGCATTTATTCTGTGTTGGACAGACTGGATCTTCTGCATAAGAGGATCAGATAAATGCCTAAAATGAATGAATGTATGTTCATTAATAAGATGCATCATTAAAAATCTTTTGTTTTCATGTAAGGAGCTGCATGGAGCATTTTAAACATCAATACATCACTGTCAAATTAATTGCTACCTTGGTATAACGACTGTAAACAAAAGAGAGCATGCTGGAGACGATCGAGCTCACAGCAGCAGTGTTGTTAGTTCTAGTGTTTCTCCACATTAAGACTACATTTCCCATCAGCCCCGTTGCTTCCTGCCCCCTCCCTCCCCCTCCCTGAAGAGGATCAACATGTTGGAAGTGATTTCTCCATCTTCCTTTCCCTCCTTCCACCATCTGCTGCCAGAAACTCTTTCAGCTTTAGCTCCGTTTGCTCTGGAAGAACAGAACCTCTTCCTGTTTTGTGCCGTAAAGCGATCCAGCAGATTTCCCTCCAGATCCACCAGGCGGAGTCTCATTTGTTTACAGTAAAGTCTTCAAATGAATGTGGTAATGACTTAATGATGTTAAAATGCTACACACAGCACTTTTAAAATGAAAGTCATGTATAACTGATTTGCTTTCTGTGTATCTAAAATTCAAAAACTGTGCTCACCTTGTACTGATGGTCCTGGAAGGAGGTGTGGAAGGTGTACTCCGCCTCCTCGATCACGTTCAGAGAGCTGAACATCAGGGTTTCATCCTGCAGGCACAGACACAGAGACGGAGTCAGCTTACTGTAGTATAGTATAAAACCAAGACGGCTTTCTGCTCTGTGATGATGGGTGACGTCGCCAAGTACAAGGTGAGTCGATCTCTGCTTTAACTCCCCATGTTTAAGAGTTTAGAGCATCCAATTGTCATTTCCACCCACAGTAGTATTATTAAGTTCTACATGAGTTAATACACCCAACGTTTGGACGGTCTAATTGATTCCCAATTATATCTTGTAACAGTCACAGCTATTTAACGGTGATTGATAAATGTGCGCAGCAGGATGAGCATTTTCATTTTTTTTTCCCCACAAATCAAATCGTGACATGAATTTTAGAGTCAAAATGAATAGTTGAAATTAACGCTTTTTATACAGTCACACCCTTGTCTTGCAGTGTAGGTTATATGTTCTCATGGGTCCGTCTGGATTAGGAAACGGGTTATAAATTTCACACAAAATACACCAATAGGCCTGATGAGATTTAAAAGAAATGGGAAACAAAATCACAACCCTATGTTAGTATGTCTGAGCCTAGTTCTTGTGAAGGAATACAAGCATATAACTCACTTACCAAACTGACCGCACTGCCCACACTACTGATCATAATCATTAGCCATAATTGTTTTAAAAAGGAGATCATTAACCAGAGTATTTTAGACTGGACTATTTTGTATTTGACACAAGTTAATAACTTTAGCAATTGCTGTACATTATCCATTCTAAAAAAAAAATGTCAAGTTCAGTGTCCATTTTGACTAATCAAGTATTCGACTTCTCGTGCCCGGGCCTGCTGAGCAGGGAGCAGCAGGACTGGACTCACCAGGTCCAGCACCAGCGTGGCCTCCGGGGTGCTCCTGGTTTTGGGGGGAATGTCTCTGACACTGGGTTTGGACTGCTGGGACGGGATGTTCTTGATGAAGGTAAAGCTGGGAAACAAAATTCCTGTTAGAATAAACAATCATTAACACCAGGAGAGAGAGAGGGAGATGGTGGGGGAAAAAAAAAGGTAAAGAACAAAGGGATCCAGTGACAGGTTTGGTACAGATTAGACTCCAGAATCAAAAGCGGATGCAGCAGTGCAGGAATATGCACACAGACACCCTATTAATTAATTAACTGGTGTATTTGATAATCATTAAAATATAAACAAGAGGACATACCAGTAAGAAGATAAGAATGATCCCAGTAAGAATTATTGCACTATTATTTCAAATACTAGGCTTAGGCTATTTTTGATTTGACATCACATCCTGTTCACAAATAGCCAAATGAGTTCTTATCCAGATTATAAGAAACCAGATGAAGATATCTGAGTTGATGCCAGCAGCAGCAGCAGAGACACTGAGGCATGCTGGGAGACTTACGGGCTGAAGACGTCTTCGTTGTCGTCGTCTCCGGCCAGCAGGTCCATGGAGCCGAAGCCAAACACACACTGCTCCGGACTCATCAACACGTCCTTCCCGGCACCTGAACGCTTCACGTCTGGACAGAGGAACGAGACCGCACATCAGCACCCAACACTGACCGTGTTTTCACTGTGAGCAACACGATCAGCAAGATGTTCTTTCATTTCCTACAGAGCTGAGCGGCCGGGGAAACTCAGCCGATGTGCGGACGCTCAACAAGCTCGTCGGCGGAGAAAAGTTGATCACAGCTGAACTTTTTGTCTGCCGTCAACAGCCAATCAGACCCCCACGCTTCCTTGTTTTCTTACTAATGTGATTTAGTTTCACTAGTCCATACCCGGGGATGCGCGCGCCACAACTACGTGCAGACTTGCCAAAAATGCGCATAAACAGCGTAAATTTGGGAAAATGGAAAAATCAGCTCCGTCACTCCCTGCCTATGCCAATGCTCAATGCCCATGTGCAGTTTCAGATTGATTGGCCAACCCATTGAGGAGTAAAATGGATGCAGACAGACAGACAGAAGGACAGTTTTCCTCATTTTATAGTAGGATGAGCAATAGCTGTGCCTCGCAAGTGCAAAATGGAGAAGAAGTCCATTCCAGCAGTTCAAAGCTTCCCAGTTCCCTACAACATCTATTTGAAAGACTACAGGAGTAAACGCTTAAAAAACAAACTTTCCCCTCATCTTTCCTGCAAGACTTCCAACTGATGCTGCACCGACTCATTCTGGATCGAGGCTCTGAACTCTTAACAGGACACAGCGAGTCCTTTTGCCTTTTGCCAATAACGACAACGACAAATGTCATCTCACCACATCAAAGCCCGCTGAGCCGTTTACACTGAACAGCTCACACTGCTTTTTCCATTAGGTGCACGCAGGGTGGGAAAATACCACCAGCCACCAGAGATGAAGATGCTGACATATTCATGCTGTGGCTGGAAAGTTAGTCGACTCCACCAGACACTTTGGCTTTGAGAATAGAAAACGACCTCCAACAGGATGGCTGGATGTCTGCCAAAGTGGCTGGTGAAGTAGTCAAAGTAAGTAAGTAAAGTTTAATTATACGGCACTGATCAAGAGTGAGCATCAGTCAGAGCGCCAACAATAAAACAATCATAAAAGCAATAAAAGATAATAAGTAATATAAAAACGTTAAGACACACAAAACAAAACACGAAGACAAATCAATAAGCTGGATCTGCACAGGAGTCTTGCTGAGACATTTTGAACTACTTGTAGTTTCCCCGAAGCCGATTTGTTTAGGCAAGCGAAAAGAGAATTACAGTAATTTAGCTTGGATGAAACAAAAGCATGTATAATCATTTCAAATTCACAATGAGACACAATTGACCTTCATTTTAGAAATGTTTTTGAGCTGGAAAAAGCAGGAAGGAGTCAGCGTCTTGATGTTTTGATCAAGGTTCATGTGCTGGTCAAAAAAAAACCCCAAAAAGAAGCAGCTGGTGGCTTTATAAACTCTGTCCCTGCTGCCGATGGATGAAAAGGTTTCTTTCCTTCCTTTGTGCACTGATACCATTTTTTTGCTGAACTATCAATATTTAAACTTGAGTATTTACCAAGTACTGATCTGAGTGATTGGGTTGTTAATCAATACCAACGATTCAACAGCTGCTGAGATTTCTGGCTTTCAAAACTCACTTTCCAGTCTGTACTCCGTTTTGGAACAATTCTGCCACAAAAATAAAACTGAAAAATAAACAGACCTTTATCAGAATACAGTTATACGCAACCTGAGACATTTCTCCAGAAAAGCTCAATGAAACTCTATTTAAGACTTTAAGGCCGACTTTAAGGCCGTGAATTTTATACAATTTAAGATTTTCTAAGAACCTGCATGATGCCAGGTCCTAGGGCTGGGCGATATGGACCAAAAATCATATCTCGGTATTTTTAGGCTGAATGGCGATACACGATATATATCTCGGTATTATTTATGAAGTGGGCTAAATGTTCAGTTGTAAGTCAAAGCCACATGTGAGATGTCACGGGCTGGGCGATATGGACAAAATCAAATATCACAATATTTTTGACCAAATACCTCGATATCGATATTGCGACGATATTGTAGGGATGACTATTGGTGCTTTCACAAAATATTTACACAATGAGATTTTTGATAAATAATCATCAGTAATGTGGATGTAATGACTAAGTGGGTAAAGGCAAATAATAGAACAGCTAGAACAGTCTGGTAAGTTCAGAAAATTACATCACTTTACTGTAATGCAGCCTTTAAAACCAGGAAAAGACAACACTTATGCCATATCGCGATATTACGATATCCAAAATCTAAGACGATATCTAGTCTCATATCACGATATCGATATAATACCGATATATTGCCCAGCCCTACCAGGTCCTGTGTGAATGGATCATGAGCAGAACTAAACAGGAAACACAGGATCCGTCGCTGTACTCACTCTCTTTGCTGGGCGTGAGGAAGCGTACGATGGGAGAGTAGATGTTTCTGGCTGTGGAGTTACGGGGAGACGCCGCGTTGATCTCCGACAACACCCGCTGCTGACGCATGGAGGGCCGGGTCGGGGTCTTGAAGGCTAAATCTAGACAGAAAACACACACACAAGAACAGTAATGTGATTACTTTTTTCAGTAACAGTAATGTAAAAGATTATCTGATACGCAACAGCAATGTGAAACTCAGGGAAAAACAAGGAACCAACGAAATGCAAAGTAATGGAACGAGGAATGGAACTAAATACTGCTGCTGTTGAGGAATTAGTAAAGTAATGTGAATACTTTTTAAATGAGTAAAGAGTATTGTAAATATCTCTTTTTGGTTGTTTTTTTTTTATATATTTATATCGACTTACAGTACTTGTTGTGCTTTTACTTCTACTTCCTATTTTTCTCCATGTTTATTGTATGCACCTACATACCAAGGCAAATTCCTTGTAGTGTGAACTTTACTTGGCAATAAACCTGATTCTGATTACATTTTCTGAGTAACTTGCTCAACACTGCCTACAGTAAGGCTCTTTGCCTTGAGATATACCTGTGTCTCCGTCGTCGACAGCGATGGCTCTCTTCCTGGCCCGGCCTCGGGCCAGAGGGCGCCTCGCCATCTGGGGAACATCGTCCTCTGAGTGAGGGGAGGCGACGGCCAACGTCTCTTCATCCTGCACAGGAAAAAAATGCTGCCGTCTCTGCTATATTCA
Source organism: Centroberyx gerrardi (assembly GCF_048128805.1). Lineage (NCBI taxonomy): Eukaryota > Metazoa > Chordata > Actinopteri > Beryciformes > Berycidae > Centroberyx > Centroberyx gerrardi. The sequence goes on from NC_136005.1 coordinate 2,898,967, forward strand.
GCTTTAAAGAGTCTGCGGCGGTTTGAAAGTCAAACTGTGATGGTTTCATAAAGCGGACTCTGGTCATGACCTCTGAAAGCCCGCCTGCAGTGGCCACTTGACCCATCTGTGCCAGCAGTTTGGCTCGAGAAAGGAGCTGGTATCCGTATCCCTGCGGTGGTTTAATTCAGACCATGTTTGAGCTCGGTTTCAACTCTGATGTCAAAATTATGAAAAGACACAATGGGATTGTCCTAGATGTGTGGTTCAGACTAAGACACTGAATGCCCAGAACCACAAATATTGTCTTGAAGAGGTCTTTTATCCAACATGGCTTTACCACATGGATCTCTACCATTTCACTACCAGGAATTGCAGAATTTGTCATTGTTTTGTCAATAACCAATGAACTGGAAGGTGCAGTGGGAGCTCTGTTGTGCTGTCGCTGGATCTTGTGGTGTTGGATTGTATAGGCCATTTATTGTATCTTGCCTGTTTTCAAATGTACCACAGTGACGCCAAAGGCAAATTTCCACATGTGAGAAATAAAGTTTCTATTCTGTTCTGTACAATAAGCAAAACTGTTATGGTAAACAAGCAAGGATAAACAGGCTGCATGCATGTGGCCTGGTGACCTACTTACTGGGACCCTTCCTCACATCTAACTGGGATGTTTAATCCTGTGTCAGACATCACGTCACGTTGCAGGGGCGGAGCAGACCCGACACACTAAACCATATGCAGGGACGTAGGAGGGTAAACCCACCTAAAGTCCATCTACCCGCCTCCATAATCCAACAAATCCCTTATATACACATCACAGTAACTAAGATTAAACTCATGCAAGTTATATTAAGATGCGGTCTTTAAGAGCGTGTGTGTCGGGGGCGGGGGGTTAATGCTTTTCTGAAATATAACTGATTTTTGTTTATACTGCTTCCATTCTCTCTTATGGAGAGCCAAATGTACAATTTTAATGTGCTTATCGCCACACGTACATAGCTACCCAACAGAACGTAAATAGACACCTTTTATAAACTTTCGAGTCTTCTGGTAAATTCGGCATATAGATGATATAAGAAGCAGCATTTTATTTTAATTAAATCTCAATTTATAGAACTGGTTCATGCCGTTTGCTACCGCCCTTCATTGTGTATTTTGGTGGAACAAGATTGTGGGAATGAGAGGCGAATCAATTATGAAATTTTATTGGAATGAATCCTGCTTGGTGTGGGATGTATGCCGAATTGAAGAGTGGCTCTTAAAGACTAGTGAAACGCCTTCAGTTATGTTTTTCCAGATAAGGAAAGAAACATTAATATGCCACATTTCAAAGAAGTTTGGTGAAGTTCTCTCCATACAAGAGAAAGGGGCACATCCCTTGGGCAATCCCGAATCTGGTAACACCCATTCATTCAATTTCTGAATGTAGCTACGTTAGCCATGATATAAAACAAATAAGAAACCGTTGGCACAATTTTGTAGCATCACTTTTTAAGAACAGCCTGATTACTTCAGCCATTTCCACCATAACATCGTCATAACTGTTTGGATACTCGTCCCGTTGTATACCTTAAATCTGGAGTTTACTTCACTCCGCAGAAAGTAAGGATCAAACAGGAAAAAGCCAGAGTGCGTCCAGCGGATGCTTCAACAACGCCTGTGTATTGTTTTGTTGTGGAAGCGTTAGCTTAGCCAGCTAGCTAGCATCAGAATAATGACCGATTTTAACAAAACAAACACAAAACGATTTAAACTAACCTTATTGGTGCCGACAGCTATGCAGACGTTTACTAGCACTAGTTAGCGTAGTTAAGGCCACACAGTTAGTGACTTAGATTAAGACCATAACATTACCTTGGTTTGAAGCGGAGTTTCAGCCTGCGAAAGCCGCGTTGCTCTCGGCGTCGCTGTGCTTGACCGTCGGCCGTTGTTCTTCCGCGTTAACGAACACTCTCCAGTGGTTTTTCGAGACCTAAGTCTCATTTTTCCTTCTGTATATAAAACTTATGAACATAAAATATCTCCGACCAAAAACCTTCAATATAATGAAGGTACACGGTTGGATTTAGTAGCTCCACCAGCTTTTCTTCCTCTAGGTAGCTCCAATGGCTCCGGTAGCTCCGCCCGGCTCGTCCCTGCCTCTTCTCGAATCATTTTCACCATAGGGTTTAAATCTGCCGGGGAGCGATAGGCTCGCCGCTACGTTTGTTATTATTGGGCGGTGCTTCAGAAGGCTCCAGTGTCAACGTGAGACCCAAGTCACGTTGCAGTGTTGAAGATACAGTGCGATTGTGTATGTGACATGAGTCTAATATAATACTACCACGGGCTTCATCCAGCCCAGCAGAAGGAAACCTGCCCTAGTTTCTGAACGTCCTATTGTGAATAAATTCTGGAAAGATTTTCTCTTACATATATTCTGTTTCGACTATAGAATAAGACTGAGATAACATTTCAGAAAAAATACTAGTGTTTGGAAAGCAAGATAGCTTCTCTCCTGAACATGTTTTAAACTGCCTTATGTTGGGTAAATTCTGTATACACAAACAGAAATGTAAGGATGAATCTCCAATACTCACATAATACTTGCATAAATGCATTGATTTCTGGTCCTATTGATTCAATTTCAACAACCAGTTTACTTCATTAACAGCCAAAGTAGGCTGGCTACCTGATCTACATCTGTAAAAAAATAAAATTAAAATAAAAATCACACTCAAAGCTCAGATGACATTTAAGAAAGATGATATTTTATTTATTTCAGATTCAAAATAAAAGTATTCACACAAACACATTGAGTAAATAGGCAAGAATAGCTCTTCACCCCTCAAAAAAAAAGAAAAAAAAGGTTTAATGTAGTAGAAACAGATCTCACAGGTGGTTAATGTGTGGTCTGGGTGCTAAAAACTGGTCACTGAAGAGGCACAACACGGCCCACCTCCACTGCACTGTTTCCATGGTTACTGGGAAACATCCCATTCATTAAAATAAAAACATCATAGAAAAAAAAAAAAAGGAGGAATAAGCACACATTTATAGAACAGACTGAAAGACTTTGTGCCTGTATATCCAGAGTAGTAGTACTACTAGTAACAGTAATAGTACTAGTAGTACTACTACTAGTAATAGTACTAGTAGTAGTAATAGTAGTAATGTGGAGCCGGAGGTTCACTGTTGTCGGTGCTGTAATGACCAACTGAACTGCAGAAGTGCTACATGAGAAATAACCTGTAACACACCGAGAGAGAGAGAGAGAGAGAGAGAGAGAGAGAGAGAGAGAGAGAGAGAGAGAGAGAGAGAGAGAGAGAGAGGGACAGGGGGAGAGAGAGAGTGAGTGAGTGAGTATTAGAGGGAGTGAGAGGGACAGACTTAGCGAGAGAGAAAGGGATAAAGAGAGAGAGTGTTAGAGTTAGAGAGTGAGAAAGTATTACAGAGTTTGATAGAGTATTAGTGAGAGAGACAGAGAGAGAGAGAGTTGGATAGGAGAGAGACTTAGAGAGAGAAAGAGAGAGACAGAGAGCTAGGGAGAGAGACGAGGGAGAGAGAGAGAGAGAGAGAGAGAGAGAGAGAGAGAGACCATTAAGAGCCACAGCCTTTCTATGACTCTGGCTGGAGATAAGGTGAGGAAAGAGATGTAATATTGTAAGGTAATGTATTGTATTGTAGAGCCACTCAGTGTCCAAAATGAACTTCCTGGCTCACCTGCCTGGTAAACTTTAAAAAAAATAATTAAAAAAATTCCCTGCCAAGAAGAATCTTCAGCGGCCAAAACAATGAAAGTAAAGTGAAGAAGGTTTGTGAGCTGAACTGTAACTGGAGCCCTGCTGGGAAAATGCGTCAAACTGGAGGTAGAGGTAGATTTTCCTGAGAAGTCCGAGACGAAGAGACAGAGCCTCGTTTCAGTTCCGACTTTTCCAACTTTCATGAAGACATGTGAAGCATGCTCCGCCCATCACGAGCTTCCCAAAACCATCACATCATCATTATTATTATCATCATCATTAGTAGTATTATCGCTATATTAATAAATCTGCTCAAAATGTAATCTCTGTGTGCTGGGCTCACTACAGCATATCCACAAAAAAAAAGCAAAGAAAAAAACCACCAAAAAAAAACAAAACAGAAATATAATAATATAAACATGATATAATCCACAGCCCTGAAAAGCCATTTCAGAAATATTCTATTTAATTAATAAATCTTCATACAGGTTAATTCATACAACAATTGTCACAGCAGAAGGCATCTTGTTACTTTCTCATCATTGTGTTCACATGTCACTGTAGGCCTGTCGATAAAGTTACACAGTCCAGAGAAATACACCGATCCATGCTTAGATCTACCAGAAACTTCCTAAACAACTGGCCTTGGGATTCACACCAGGTTCTAGGGTTTGACCGATATACTGGTTCGCCGATACACCGGGCCGACATCGGGCTTTTATTAAATATCAGATATCGACCGGTCATGTTTTCCACCTCTGATGTGACGGAGGTTTGTCCTGAACACAGACACAGAACACTGGGTTTCAGCGGAGAGTTTTAGTGTCCCATGATGGTCTAAATGCAGTTTCAGAGGCTTTTCCACCCTGACAAGAAGGAAACTCTGGGGAAAAGGGTGAATAAGTGGATTTTTTTTTGTCATGAAAATGGTCAAATTTGAAAAATATCGGCGTCCCTGTAACCCTACTAGGTGCCCATTTAGACGAAACAGAACAAAGCTCTGTGTGATTGTGCGTTGTAACAAAACTTTCCACCAGGGGGAGGCATGAACACACCTGAGTCACTCCTCAGCTCCTCTCTGGTTTCCCTCAGCAGGAGGCAAACCTGCCAAATACTCATCTAAAGTGATTATCATTTACCGCTGTGAATCACATCGTGGCCGATTTCCGATTGTCTGCGGTCGTCACAATCTCCTTCACACCCGGAACGAACTCTTTAGGAACCAGCGTAACCTTTATCATCATCATGAGGCTTTTCGCCTGCCTTGTCATGGTGTGGCTGCGAATGAATCTGCCAAAGCTTTAGGCCTCGAGGTAGAGAGAGAGAGAGGAGAGGGGATGGGATTCATTGTGGTCGAAAGGGATCTGCGAGTATTCGGAGGAATACGGTGTTGTCGTAACTTTCCCCTGATTGTCGCTACTACGCAGTTAAAGACATGGAGGATGCTGCTGCGTACATCCTGAAGCATGTGAGAGAGAGAGAGAGAGAGAGAGAGAGAGCGCTGCAGTACCTCCGCTGTTCGGATGCAAATACCTCAGAGAGCGAGGTCGATGGATATGCGATAAACATGGATCCGCTGAAATGGGCAGGTGCTTGAATGTTGCCTCAGGGGCCGAAAGGTCACAGGGTCAATCTAAAAGAGCAGCGCTGACCCTTTAGATCGGGATTGATTGAATTTTCCTTCCTATAACACTCCCCCCCCCCTCCTCTTCCCCTCCTTCCCAACCAATCCTTTCAGCCACAGCATGTCTCTATTTGATTGTCAGCCATTTCCCCTAACTGGATCTGCCGGTGACATCTGTTACTCACGGAGAGAGAGAGAGACGGAAGGCTGAGCATCTTTCTCCGTGTCTCTCTCTCTCTTTCTGTGTGCCATTAAGCTGACTAATGAATTCGAGCAAAAACATCATTGTGTATCGTTGTTTGTATCGTCGAGGTCAATAGAAGCTGAGAGATGCACCGACATTTTAAGATGAATGCCGTCCTGTGTGGCTCAGGATGTAAAGGGTTAAAAGGTCAAATCCCACTGAGGCCACCCATAAAATTGTGTGCAGTGACGTCACTGAACGATGCTCTGGATGAAGGTATCTACCAAATGGAAGATGTTGTGAAAAAAGCCAGTTCAGCCAGAAGGCACTGCCTGCTCCACATCTGTCTGATCTACATGTTCACTGTACAACTGCATTCATTTGCTCTGCAGCAAATCTGCACCGGAAACCTGATCAATATTCAAATGGGTTTGAGAGTCTTGAAATCAGACTCGGTCATATGAGTCAAAATTGCATAAATGCCATTCACATTATTAAAAAGGCAAAGTGTCCGAGGTTTGACTAGTCTGCCGGCTAACCAAACGCATAACTAAAAACATTATGTAAACAACACATTTGACCACATTTGTCCCTCCTATCTCCGCAGACTGACTGATATCTCCAGTGATAAACAATGACCGACTCTAGAGAATGGACAGAATGGTGAACAGCCAATAACAAAGGAACAAGGTCCTTAGTCTATTTTACACCAGTATAAAGCTGCCGGCAAAAGGCTGCACTGTAGCGTACATTTTAGTTTTAGCTCTACAAACATTTCTTGGAGGCAGAAATAATCTGATTGGTTGAGTTAAACCTCAGTGGGCGGAGACAAGAAGTAAGAGAGGGGGAAGGTAATATTATGAAGCCTAGCGCTCTGCTACTAGAAAAAACAATCTATCCATACTAAGTTATCTAGGTTAGCTAGTTAGCTAGCTGACCTTCCAAGTTCAAATTAGCCATACTAGCTAATAGCTATCTAGGCAAGCTAGTTAGCTAGCTGATGACCTTCAACATCATGAATGCTGGAGCACCATTTTTATTTTTAATTAAAGTTTGCTCTGAGTTCTCTCTGTGCAAGTTTGCCAGTTAGCTTACTTGTGCTTTGAACAAGACTAAGAGTCTAGAGGCGGGGCTAAAGACTGTGGTTCTTTGGCTCCGCCCATTGGGGTTTAAATCAATCAATCAGATTATTTATGCTCCAGAGAAATGTTTGTAGAACTAAACTCCAATCTGTTGTTCTAGCAAGTAATAAAGTGAGCCAGGGCAGGAAACTACCTTTTGCCTACAGGCCAGACTGGCTTGTTAATCCAAAAGTTAACCAGCCACTTTCACTATTTTACCAGCCAACTACACTTTAAGCATAGAATAGATCTCCAAATGATGGCTGGTTAGCTTCAGCTGCCAAACTGGCTGCTAAAGTAGAAAGCGTAAATTTACAGCATTAGTCCGGTGGCCGGTGGTGATTTCCACCCTGGAGCGAGAACAGAATGAACGCCACAACACCCATCTGGTGATATCTGGCCGGAACAGTAAAAACAGATCAGACGGAGGTACTGTTCGCTCTCGTCACCTCACGCTATGTTAAGGCCTCAGAACAGAACCTACTGACAAAGCCTGATTTACTTCCTAACTTGTGTAGGAATAGGGCAGCTTTGTGTAGGGGAGGGGAGCGAGTAACAATCTTTAACAGCCAACAGTCAGAGAGGTAACACAGGTTAGAGTTCAAAAAGCTGACCGATTGATCTAGTTCAAAATGCAGAAACCCAGCTACTCACTGGGTGACACGGTATCTGCACAGCGGCAGATTCAATTTAAAAATCTCACACTCACTGCAGTGAGTGTGCGTACAAACACTAAGACACAAGCAAGCACTCAGCTGCAGGTATGGATCACCTCTGAACCCACAATATCAAAAGCCCCGATCAAGCAACATTTAAAAAACAGCCAGAGGATCACAAGACATTCTGTGTAATATCCTTGATAGACGAGGCGGTCTGAAGAAGACTCTGTCCTCGTCGCAGCGCAGGATAAGAAGCACTTGGATCAGAAGAAGCACTAAGTCATGCAAAACACAAAGCTGGAACGGAAAAACAAAAGCTCCCTGGCAACGGAAAAATAAAAGCCTCTTTGTAAGATATAATACAAAAGACATCGGATATGAGCCGAAGAAACTGTCAAGATACATTTTTTCTGAAGCACAGATAGCTTCCCCCGACACTTGATTGTCTATCTGAGAGTCTCTACGATAAGGATTTAGTGGACACATGACTCCCATTCGTTTCTGATAGGAGATCACCGTTTCCTGCTTCCTTCCTGATCCCTGAAAGGGTTTATCTACAAATACAGGCATGCAAGAGAGTCCGACCTGAAGACGATCGCTCCACTAGAATCAGGCCAGGTCAGAAAACGGTGGAAAATAGATAAGATTCACCTTTCACCAGAGAAAGCTATTTTTTGGGGGGAGAAAAGGCATTGCTCTGTAGAGTGGTAGAGAAGACTAAAGGATATTATTGTGCAGATTGATAATTCCACAGCGAGCTGATGGACACCTGAGAAACAATCTACAAAGTGTATTGTGTGAAACCCGAGCCCCGGACCGCGTCAGGAAGGCTTGACGGACGCCGCCGGGGCTCGGTAGTCCTGCCAGTCGAGGTGCAGCGAGGAGAAACATCTCAGCGAAGGCTTCGATTTGTTTTTCCAGCTGCACCGTTGACCTTATTCACACGACGGGAAACTCCACCCGGAAGATTAGCATATATATAAAACCAACGTTACTTCACATAAGTGAGGACTTCAGATAGACCGAACAATCCTAAAATCAGCTAGAAATCTCAACTACAACTACGACTGTTTGAATTTAGCTGGGGAGTTAGCTAGCTTACTAGCTAGTAAGCTACTAGCTAGCTACCTAGGATAGACTCTGATAGCTAGCTATAATGAGCCAAATATATTAAAATGTGAACTTATATCCCTCCGCATTCTTGATATCTATTTGTTTCTAATATGTTTTTCAGTGGGGAATCTGTGAAGTGCTAAATGTTCAGTGGCTCTTCCAGGTAAAGTTTCCCACCCCAAGTGTTCAAAATGGCCGTCGTGTGAATGAGGTCCATTACAAGGTTTTACACAAAATGAGGTCACAACGGTCCTTTGTTATATATGCCCTGAAGAAACAACATATACCTTTAAAGCTTTTCTGATTAAAAATAGATGATATTCATAATTTTCTTCTTTTTTTTTTTATAGAATCCTAAATATATAGATTTATTTCTGCAGTGAGAGGATTGTTAATGATTAAAATAATGATAACAACGACAATAATGAGAATAACAATAATGATAATAATAACAATGATACTGTAAAATAATAAAAAAAAATCTTTCCCCTAGAGGATAAACATCTCTGTCAGTCAGTAGCTGTGTGTGTAAACAGTGCATTACCCTTCCTGTTATTACCTTCTCTTTTGTTCTCCGATCATCTGTACATTTATGTAGAAATAAATTATTCACAGGTTGTGCATACATCTTTTCTTATCATATACTGGCTCTGCGTTGGATATATTTTTTCCTAAATCATTTTGGCTATGAAGAACAAAAGAGGTGAGTTGGTGAGAGGAAACCTGAGATAGTGTATTTCAAGTGGTCTGAGTTTCAGTTTGTGTCTTCCTGTACGGTTTCTATTTTTTTCTTCTTTTTTTTTTGGCATAGACTGTAGAAAATGAGGTTGGTATTTGGCTTTAGTTAGCGTGGTAATAAAAAATAAAATAAAATACAGGGGAAGGGGTTTGTTAAGACGACGGGTTGCTGGAGGCGGATGAGGTAGGTGTGTGTTGCTGCTGGGAGACGATGCGGCCGCCGGGGGCCTTGGAGCCGCCGGACGAGCCGGAGGCGGCGGACGAGGCCGACCCTGCTGCCGCCTGAGCAAAAAGGACGCCTGCACAGGAAAACAACAGACAGCACAGTTAGGACACAAGATAACTCCTTTTTTTCTGTTCATATTTTTTTTTAAAGATAAGATGAAACTTTAAAGAAGAAAATTAAATAAAATAAAGAAAAACGAATAAAAAAGAAAATAGAATTTGAGTGTTAAACCATGTTACGTAGAATACATGAATCAAAATTATGGGAAATAGTATGGATTACGGCATTATTGCGGTGTGCAAATTAACAGCAGTAAAACTTACTGATGCAAAGAAAATAATGTGAATATGCAGTATGAAATGTGAGGAAACATAAAATATCAATATATATGCAGAATTACTTAAGAAAAGGGTAAATGTCAAAACAAAATGTCTCAAAATTACTTGTATTATAGTGTAACTTTTATATTGCCTATATATTGATATTTTTGGACTGAAATGTATTTTTGTGTATTTTCGTTGTCTAATTTTTAAGTTTTTAGGCTCTCTCTTGAAAAAGAGCTCTTGATCTCAGTGAGACTACCTGATTAAATAAAGGATAAAGGAACTGAAACAGGAAGCCATCAGGCCGACTTCCTGTCCCGCGTCATGTGACGGGTACTGACCGGTGTACACCACTCCGTTCAGCTCCACTGACATGCTGATGCTGCTCATGCCGTTGGTGGTGAGGTTCAGGGCCGAGTCCTGTCTGCCGTCTGCAGGGAAACAGAGCTGCGTTACCCAACTCATCCATTCAGCAACACTTTGCTCACCTGTACACCGACTGCACAGGATGCTTCTGGAACACAACCTGGACAGTTGTGTTGTAATTTACTTTTTAGTGAACCCACTTTTCCTCAACCTGCCTCATCTACTTCTACTGCAGTTAGTGATTTACTACATTTCCCAGAATGCCTTTTGACAACCCCCTGACTGACACCAAAACCTCACGTTTCCCATTGATGTTTTAGATCGCTGAAACATTTTCTGATATCAAACTCCGTTGTAGCTGCTGGAAATATCTGGAGGTGACGTCACCTCGTCTACGATTGGCCGGTTATCCACCAAGAAGAAAAATACAACAAACTACTGAATGGAGCCAGAAATGAAAGGAACATCACCAATAGCTGTTTTTAAAAAAGTGTTTTAGGGCGGATTTTTCCTTTAAGAACCTACAAACCAAATGGACAAAAGAAACTGAGGCAACACTAAAAGCAAAATCTACTGCCCAATTTTATAAAATTTCATGAATTACTTATACAGTACTATTGCGTACTTACAATACTTCCACATGAGTTAATACACAGGTTCATACAGCAGAATAACGCTGTTATAAACTCAAGTGTTACTCAGACCTAGAGAAGGAATTGATAAACTATCCTGCAACACAACAATGAAGTTTGCATCTGCCAAAGCAAGAAGTATTTGCATAACCGTCCAATTGAACATTTCCCTGAAATCACCTGCATTCCCAATACTGAGAAACAGGCAGTGCGTTTCATCAGAAAGACAGTAAGACCAAACCTGTAGACTCCTCGAAGATCAGAGTGTCTCTGTGCGGTGAGGGGAATCTCCACACAGACACACGACATGTATACTGCTTCTATATGCTAAATGGGTCAACATATAGAGCTGCTATGGGTTACTTCCTCTCTGTTGCATATTGTGGTTTGTGATAAGGTGAAAAAAAAACCTTTAAGAGTCAAATACTAACTGTGACAAAGAGTGAAAATTGGCGAAATGCACCTCACGTGAATTCTGTGGTAAAACAGTAAAATGTACAAACCACAATGGCACCTTTAAGTCTGAAGACTCCAGAATTCATCTGCATTTCATGCTAATTGTAAATGTGGTACAGAGCGTCATTTTGCTGCCGTACCCCCCGCTTCCCCTTTCTCTCCCTCTTGTCATTGGTTACCGCAGCTGTCGCCGAAAAACCGTGCAACTGCTATGTTGACATTTTGTCTTTTGTTACTTGAATTGTAAGTTTACATTGTCATTCATGAGCTGAGAGAGTTTCTCGACACCTCAGCCCTTGAACTCAGCTAAACCCCGGTGTAGGACTTCAAAGGTACATGGGCGTCGAGGAGAACATTTGAATTCTTTTCTTCACTCCTGACAAATCTGCATTTTAGAGATGTGTGGGCTTTGTCTAACAACAACGATATCCTTCTTGCAGATTTCTTGTGTTAAAAATACACAGCAGAACTCGTTTCACCAAACCACATCTCTGTTTACCCAGGTGGGGTTTCCACCATGTTTTGGTTCCACTTCTCTCTGTTTGGGCCTTAAGTTTGGTTCTAGTTCAGGTTGTAGCACCAAAACTGCTCCTGTTTGGTTACTTTAGCATGATGAAAGTGCTAATTCTAAATATTAACCCTATAGCCTTTTTGTTTGAGCAGAGAAAACAGGATAAATTGAAGAACATGTCAGTCTTTTGATCATCTACTCTGATCATAAAATTAAGACAAATGACAAAATTATTTTTTTTTTGTCTCCATCTTTGTTGCTCAGCCTCACTGTAGTGTTTCTGCACTACACTTCCCAGAGATCACCTGTCAGTCAAACAGTGTGGGCGGAGCTTGGATTTTCTGTCGCTGCAGTTTGAGTTTCGGAGGGAAGGGAAAGAGCTACCAGACAGCAGTCATTTTTGTAACGTTCTCCCTGTGGCGACTGACTACAACAGAGACCGTACCTTGGTTGTTGATGCGGATGTTCATGGGTATCTGTGCGGTCATGGCCAGCAGGTTGTGCTGCAGCGCTCTCTGCAGCAGTCGGTGATGCTCCTCGGCCGGCAGCGCCATCTTCTTCTCCGGTGGCTCGCCGGCCTCCAGTTTGTCCCTCAGCTGTTCCAGAGCCGCCACCTGAGCCGCCATGGCCGCCTGGGCCGCCGCCGCCTGCACCGCCGCCACCGAGTGACCCGCCAAGGGCCCGGCCGGCAAGCGACCCAGCCCGACTCCCGACAGAGACTGGCCTACCTCCTCTTCTGGTCCCACAGCACAGAGGGGGAGACGGCACAGGTTAAAGAGGAACTTTACTCAAATACATCCAAATACAAACAAAGTCTGACAGTAAGGGAGCTTAGCTGAAGGATTCTGCTGTAAAAGGATGGAAATTAGTGTTTACTTAAAATTAGTTATATTCCAAGTAGGGTTAAACTGACATATTGGGCTGATATTGGCCTTTTATTAAATATCAGATATCGGCCAGTCATTGTCTCCACCTCTGATATGATGGAGGTTCCTGTTTTTATCAAATCACCACTGTTTTAATCAAATTGACGTTAGATTTATCAAGTCACTTATCAGTTTATCACTCCTGCATCTTCATCACATCTATTTTTATGATTTAACTTTTGTTCCTTCCACCCCTCATACAAACCAGTCTGAATATGTGGATTCTTCCAAGTCGTTGCTTTCAACCATCAGCTCGTTCTGACGGTTCTTCCCACCTGACCTGAACGCAGCGTAATGCTGGACTCTCAAATCTTACCTTTCTTGATCTTCTGGATGGGGGTGAGCGAGGCTCCGTTGGTGCCCGGCATGCCTATGCCGGCCATGGGCAGCTTGGGCGAGGAGAGCATGGTGGGCGTCCCGTTGGGGGAGTAGGTGAAGAGCGAGCTGCCGAAGCTCTGTCGCCGGCCCTCCCGCCGGTTGCTGTCGATGGCCGCCTGGAGCTCGTTGGGGTTGCTGAGACCCCGCTTATCACATTCGTACGGGTAAAGGTACTTCATGTATCTGAGAGGAACACAGTGGGTCTACAATCAGCTAAAACATAAAGGATTATGGGTAGAAGGACACGGATGAGTTTCCTCATGTTTGGAAAGCCTAGCAGAACAAAATAAAGTCTGGACTGATGCTCACATTCAGCTATTTCTTCATGTGTTCTTAACTGGTATGAACACCACAGAAGAAGAGACAGACAAGTCCATCATGCTGAGCTAAAGTTACAGGAACTGGAATCAGATTTGTTTTGACTCCCTCTCTCATACCAAAACTCTGTCCAATAAATGAGCTACTTGTGAGTCATGTGACTTTTGTTTACAAGCCCTGGTTCGCTTGTAATTGGTCAGTTTGAACCTAAACGAACCAAATACAAAAATACAACAAAGACAGTTTTTCCACTGTGGTTCAAACCAACAAAAATAAACTGTAGGTGTGTGTGTGTGAGTGAGTGTGTGTGAGTGTGTGAGAGTGTGTGTGTGTGTGTACTGACTGTGTGCGGAGGGTGAAGGCTGCGCTGGTGATTGAGGTAGGCAGGTTGAGTCCCTTGGTGATCTCCCTCCACAGCTTCTTGTTGATGACCTCCACCAGGCCGCCCTTCTCCGTCACCAGCTGGTACAGCATGTACAGATCCAGGACCTGCTTCGCCATGATGGGGATACGATTCACCGGGGTTCCTGGGACAACACACAAACACACACACACACACACACACACACACACGCACACACACAGAGGGGAAAGGTCAACAGAACAGAAATGTGGCCACGACAGGAATGCCTTTTTTTGACGTCAGCAGAAGGATTCAGCAGCAAAATAAGCGAACATAAAATAAGATTAAACTTTATTGATCCCAGTGGGGAAATTAGGTCGCTGCAGCAGCAACAGTAATAGGATTCAGCAGGGAAGAAATTAAATTAGTGCGCAAATTGAACATAAATTAGGTCATAAAAAACAGTAGAAACAATACTAGTGAAAATAATAGATCAACAGTAAAAAAAACAGTAAAAGCAATAAAACAGATTGTAAACAATTGTGGGGTTATGTAAATTTATGCTGCTGACGATTACCAGGCATGAGAAAGAGAATGGAGCATTAAATTGTATGGGTTTAGTCTTGATTGCTTACTTAAATATGGATATGGAAATATGTGCTGTATATATAAATTTAAGTAGATTTTTACATATATACCGTATAGATATAGGTATGTATAAACATATTGCTATATAATTAAATATGTATACATGTAAATAAATGAGGAATTGTTTGTTTTCACAATAATTTCACTGGAAATTATTCCAATCAACGTAAATTACAAATGACTTAGATACAGTCAAAAATCAATTATACCTGCAGAAAAATAATTACTTGATGCTTTTTTCTCCATTAAAAAACACAATTTTTATCAGTTTGATATGACTTACTACAGTATGATGTGCATGATGTGTCATTTATTTATTTCATTATAGTAAAGATTTGTCTCTAAAAAGCCTAAAAGCCTAAAAAGGTGGTAAAATTTATTGTACAAACACGGGGGTGGAGGCAGTGGACAAAGTGGCCGGTGGATCCTAAAATTCAACAACCACTTTCATGATTTCACTAGAAAAGTCGATTTTTAGAAGAGAAAGGCAGAGGCTGTTTGAATGCCAAAGTGTCTGGCACACCAGTGGCAGACACTGTAAGTAACAAAGTAAGTAAGAGACGAAATGCCTTTGGACAAAATCTAATCAGTACCCGCATATGATTATTGATCTGTGACAAACGTCTTTTATATTTGAGAGAAATCAGAGACTTTACTAATCTGCATAACAAATGAAACTCATTCAAACAGTCAGTGTGATCCTGAAGATAAAGCTCAGGCCCAAAATTCAACATAAAACACAGTAATCCTCCCCTCTGGTTTGAATACAGAGGGAGCGCTGCCTCAGTTCTCCATCTGGCCTGCAGATGGCGCTGTCAGCTCCTCAGAGTCGAGCGCTCAGACCCGCCCATCAGCCGCTCTGACACTGTCAACAACCACTACTGGTTTTTCTGCTGTGAGCACATGTCAGTTGTCTTCTGCTCTGATAATATCAGGAAGGATGACAAACTGACAGACAGACGGGCCTGCATGGTGCTGAGTGAGACCAGTCATCCAAAAAATGAACTGTTTTTTCATAATTTCGCAATTCAGTAAATGACGCTGAGAAGAAATGGAGGATTTTGTGGCGGAGTTTTTATGTCGCGTGAGTCACTGGTGTTGAGATCCTGGATGGTGGCTGAGCTGGTGTGTGTGTGTGTGTGTGTGTGTGTGTTGTGATGGGATGGGATGGGATGGGAAGGTAAACCAATCCATTCCCAGGCATTGATACGACATGTCCCTTCTAGTTATAGCCTGGGAACGGCACAGAGCCGCACGGCCATAAAGCAATCATCTCCGAAATGAATAAAGACCCCACCCATCGAGCTGAAAGATGAGAGCGCTGTGTCGTATGTCAGAGAGAGAGGGGTGGGAGGGGGGGGAGTGGGGGAGAGAGAGAGAGAGAGAGAGACCAATAAGAGCCAAAGCCTTTCTATGACTCTGGCTGGAGATAAGGTGAGGAAAGAGATATAATATTGCAAGGTAATGTATTGTATAGATGGATTGTAATTATATGGAGAGTGAGCAAATGTAGTGTACTGGTGTGGTGTTAGGGGAATGTGAGTTACACACACACACACACACACACACACACACACACAACTGCGTACCTCTTTTTTGCATGAAGCTGAAGAGATCATCCAGAAACTCTTTTCTCTTTGGGTCGCCATCCAGTTCATACAGCTGCAGAGAGAGAGGGAGGAGGAGGAGAGAGAGAGATGAGGCAGGTTATCAATGATGGGGGGAGGAGGAGGGGGGGGTTGGATCATTATTAATTACATTGAATCATTATTGCCCCAAAATGGCGGCGAGGGGGGGAGAGAAGAGAGAGAGAGAGAGCAAGCAAGGAACATAGAAAGTGAGACAAAAGCTATATTCAGACTGGGAGCTCAAATCTGATTTTTTCACAAATCTGATATGATTCTGATATTGTTTCTGATATTCCAGCCTTTTCAGATCAGATTTAAACTGCATTTGTAGGTAGTTTGAAGAGCGATTCAAACTGCATTTGTGAAAATACAATTCAGTTTGATTACTCAGGTCGGATTCCAACCGTTTTTCCCCCGTTGCTCCCCACACAACACGGATTTGACGTTGCACATTGAGACAAGAAGAGCAGAGAACTACAAACATGGAGGACGGCCAGCAGAAGAAGAGGAGAAGAGGTTTCATGTTGTTGACGTTGTCTCATGTGACGAATGCGTTCTGCAAGGCAACTACAAGCGCCATCTTAAACACAATCTGAATAAACAACAGCCACACCTCCAGGCTACTAGCTTGTTGCAGCACCCGGAGCTGACGCCTGTGTCGTTACCATGACAACCAGTGTCACGGTGACAGCAGAACGACAACACAAGTCTAATCACACAAATCTGATCCGGTCACTTGCAAACAACGATGTGGGCAGTCAAGCCTCGAAGATCAAATATGAAAAACAAATCAGATTTTCCTGCTGCGTGAACACTGCAAGAGAGAGAGAGAGACAGACGGATAGAGAGGGAGGGAGAGAGAGAGAGAGAGAGAGAGAGACCTCTAGCAGTGCTGTGGACCGGCCTGGCTGATGGGAACCTGATGTGGGCCCAGCTGCCGGCGGGGCCCCGGGCTCCGGAAGAGTTCAGTGAAAGTTAGCAGTAAAAGTGGGGCACACACTCGGGGGAAACACAGCGAGGCCATTGAGCCGCCGGCTGCTTGGGCCGGTTTGATAGAGGAATATCTCATGTGGGGGCGGGGAAGGCCCTCGACTCCTGTGTCACACTAATAGCCAAAAAAGCTTACATTTACACTTTATCTAGGGTTTTACCGGTTTTTGTTTTTTAAACTTGTTAACCACTGTGGCATATGAAATGATTTCTCCTCTAATAGCAAATTAAAGTGTTTCCCAAAGTAAGGAAGGAGACTGTGTATCTGAACTATTTGCTTCTAAAAAGTTATCACTTGCAGAGGTTTATTAGTGAAACAGTGACTACGCTTACATGAACAGCAATAATCCGATATGAACAATAGTCTGAATAAAAAATGTAAACAGCATTTTCTGATTCCCTCAACCTGAATAATGTTGTAGTCGGAGTAAGCAGATTATTCTGATTTCAGTCTCATTACTGAAGCATTTTAGACTGTAAACACCTGAATCCAACCAGGACTCTCTATCAGAGGATCGGAGCGGCGATCCGACCGCTTGACGCTCGCTCTGCCTTCCAGAGGCTGAACTTGTTTCCAGAGGAAAAAGAGACTGACAGCAGAAAAAAAAACTGTCAGCATGCTCAGGATTTAGAGCGAAATGCATATCACAAAGTTTTCAGTAAAGTCTTAAACTGTCCGTGTCTCCAGTGATTCTCCTCTGTCCGGTTAATGGGACTTTGCTCTGCAGCATGTAAACAGGAATATGAATGGAATAGTTCCATAAGCAACACATGGAAACAGATTAATCGGAATATTGTCCTATTTTGAATAAGGCCAATAGTCGGACTATTGCAGTCACTAATCGATCCAAGAGTATGAACAGTGTACATGGGAAAAGAAAGAATATGCTCTGGTCTGCGGGGAAAGGAACCGATTGATAAACATGAATACTCAGGGATTTACCGGACGCTCTCATCAGTGAGTGAGCAGGTTTGTGTTTTTTGGGACGCATGTCGGCTGTCAGAGCGGGGATCGACCCTGCGACCGTCCCGCTGCTGAACGCTCTCTCTAGAGGAAACCAAACAGCTGTGAAGTGAATGGAAACCGCTCGCTGCAGTCCAACCCTGCAGGCTCTGGTCCGGCTGAACTCTAACCGCTAACAGACCGTCCCTCTCTGCATCCAGCGCTCATTAGTGACGCCGAGCTGCCATAAGATCTTATTATCTGGTGGAGGGGGGGTGGGGGGTGAAGAGGACTGAGGCGGGGGGGGGGGGGGGGGTCGCTAATGTAAGGGCCTGCTGGAGGCAAGGGGGAGTCTTAATTACAGGATGCATGCATTTCGTGGAGTGGAGCGCCATAAATCTTGTAAATTACCCTCCACCCTCTCTCTCCCTCTCTCTTTCTCCCACTCTCTCTCTCTCTCTCTCCATCTCTCCTAATCACACACAAATATTTCCCTCTCGCTTCTCTCTCTCCATCTCCCTCCCACTTTCTCTCCCTCCCTCTCTGTCTCTCTATCTCTCGCTTCTCTCTCTCTCTCTCCTAATCACACACACAAATATTTCCCTCTCGCTTCTCTCTCTCCATCTCCCTCCCACTTTCTCTCCCTCCCTCTCTGTCTCTCTATCTCTCGCTTCTCTCTCTCTCTCTCCTAATCACACACACAAATATTTCCCTATCAGCATGTTGGGAGTGTTGTCACATGGGAAACATGAGGTGCTGGGTTCAAGTCCCGGTCCCTCTCATGCAGCAACATAACTACATACTGCAGCACATACAGTAACACAGCAGACTACACAGAGTCACTGCATGTCTGCTGAACGACTGCAGCGCTTTTACTCTGACACTTTCCAGTCTTGTCAGCCTTCGTAAGTCACAAGAAATAGTCAGACTTTTGAGGCTTGTTTTATACTAGAATAATGCCATTTACGGTTGATTTTAAATTACAGCTGATTTTGGAAGTGGCCGTTCCAACGAGTAAAACACGTTAACGCTTTTGAGTTGAAGCAACAAAAACGCATTCTTCTGCTTCTTCCGATGTGACTTGAACGCAGCAGAAGGCCGGCAGCCAGCAGAGTAAACAAGGATTCAAAGACGTGTGTAACTGCAGTGTGACTGTTACTGTGTTCAAAGGATGCGTCGTAATCGTTTTTTTTTGGGTTTGACTGTTTGAGTTTCTCTTGGCCCTTGCAAACTGACAGGTACGTAAAGCTCGGCAGTGAATTAACTGATGAAATGTTGATCAGAATCGATCAGCATGGTGGAAGAAACTAGGAAAATAAGGCCCAGGTTGAACATTTTTTTTTTATTTAATACAGGATGAATGCATGTCAGGAGAGTGCACTCTTCTTTTATACACTGAGCATTCACTTCATAACCTGACGACCTGTGGAGGAAGGAAGCTGCAAATAAAATGCGGAAGTCGGCATTTTGTGTCATACATTAGCATCTGTGCTATTTGATGTGTCGTCCAAAATCCCTATGGAAGATATGAATGGGAAGATATGAATGGGAAGATATGAATGGGCGTTGAACAGAGAGCCATGATACTATGTTTTATTCCAGCGGTTAAAATACATCCACCAGCATCAGCTTTGTGAATTATGATCTTTTACTTACTTTTAATGTAGATTTTTGCCAATAAAATGTTAATCATTGGGGAAGGCGGAGTGAGATCATCAGAGTAGGAAGCTCCTGACCCACTGGAAACCAGCCAATCAGGTTCCTGTACCTCTCCATATATCCTCTCTCTCTCTCTCTCTGTCTCTCACTCTAAGTCTGTTTGCTCTCTCTCTCGTTCTCTTTGTCTCTCTCTCTCTCTCTGTCTCTCTCTCTAAGTCTGTTTGCTCTCTCTCTCGTTCTCTTTGTCTCTCTCTCTCTCTCGTATTCATTACTGGATACAGCTGCATCCTTTTCCCATGAACCGCTGCAATGAGACCCTTATATATGCTGTAACCCCCCTAACCCCCCCCCCCACACACACACACACACACACATACACACACACACACACAGCTGTTTATCAGGAGGTGGGTGTGGTTGTGGTGGCCTGTATAGGTTTTCATGTCAGGTCAGATCTATAGTGTGCAGGCTGAGGCGGGGGCTCCGCCTGGATTTAAGCTCTGCTATTCAGAGGAATGACAAGAAACTGGGCCAACTGGTAGCGCTGGGAGAGCCGGCTCACGCCCCGCCAAACAAAAAACCATCAAAACCGTAGTATAGCGGTGATGACTGTAATTTACAAATCATAAGAGGCTGCAGGCTGTTGTTTTTCAGAGGGAAAACACAACGTATCATGGGCATTTTTCGCCGCTGAAAAAGAAATAATGCAGAAAAAAAAGCTGTAGTCGCATGTATCACAATTCATATCACAATATATGCTATAAGGTGACTTTATCAGATTTTTTTTACAATGCATTTGTTTTCTGTATTAAACACTGCCAGTATGGTTGACAGAACAACCTGTAGGAGTGATCGGATCAGGCTGGTTAGTGCTGACAGCAGACTAACTCAGCAGCCACACATGAATATTTAGCATGGTTTGGCCGGTGGCCGGTAGTTTCCCACCCTGGCTGTGTGTATGTAGGTCAGCCTGCAGATAAATCATAAACAGGCCGTAGAGAGAAAAAACAAAGTGGTTTTATACTGCAGATAATCAGTAACCAAAGAGCAGCCTGTTGTTCCAGTTTTACAGCAATCAAATCGGTTGTGGTAGCTAATACTGCAGGGGTTGTGTGTGTGTGTGTGTGTGTGTGTGTGTGTGAGGGGTTTCAGACAAATTGTAGTTAGCAAGCCAGTGACACACAAGTGTCACATAGCACATAATTGGGGCTTTGCAACTGAATCTTAAAACCCACACAGAGAGGAGATGGTGTGTGTGTGTGTGTGTGTGTGTGTGTGTGGGGGTGGGGGGGGTGGGGGGGTTATCATGCGAGACACTCCCTTAGCCACCCGTTCACACCTGACAATCACACATAGACACTTTTGTACTAGACAGAAGCAGACACACACCTTGGTAATGCATCATCTCTCTGTCTCGCACGTGACGCTAAATACAAGTGGGAATGTAAACCAGATATGAACTGAGAAAAAAACACACACGCACACACACACACACACACACACACACACACACACACACACACACACACACTCTCATAACTGCCATGGCGAAATGATAACACTTTTATAGACTGGAGCCTTGGGTGTTTAAGAGACACTGAATGATAAACTTGAGGTAATGATTGTTATCCTCCAAAATGGACATCAAGTGTTTTGTAATGGAAGTCTTCATCTGTTTCCTGCCTCTGTACACAGACAAGGCTGATGGACCAGTTTTACAAAACAGGATTAAACTTAGTAGACTCACTTCTTTTCACAAAGAAGGTCTGTATTCAGTATTTTGTATAAACTTGCTTGTGCATGTCTTCCTGCTTGACTTACACTGAAAAATGCCTCTGTCTCATCTATTTAAAGGTTCTACATGTAGCATATAAAACGCCAATATATCACTGTCAAATTAACCTTGGTATAATTACAGTAAACAAATGAGAGCCTGGTGGAGACGAACAGACCAGCAGTATTGTTAGTTCTAGTGTTTCTCCACATCAAGACTACATTTCCCATAAGCCCCGTTGCTTCCAGAGGAGAAGTTTGTTGCATCTAGAACACCATGGCTCTGACCTTTGACCTCTTTACTGTTGGTTGCTTGTTAATATTGGCGATCTTGAAATTAAAGCTACTGTCCTACCGTTGCTCACAATGAAACGCACGGTCGATAAAAAGGCATCAGCAAAACGCCTAAAATGCTTGCACACACACACACACATACACACACACACACACAGGAAAGTGGGGGAGGGGGAGGCATGGCTGGCAGGGTGATACGGGTGATACGGCTCATGAACACATGATCAGCCATATTGAAACAGTGCATTGTTCCTGGCCAAAGCCTCCGTCAATGTTTGCTTTTTCATGAACTTCTCTAGTAAGCAAGACTAACAGCTTCCACACCAACAACAACCTCGCTTCAGTCACTGCAGAGGGGGAAACTGGGTCAGGACTCCTGCATCTAACACACACCGAATGCTTCAACATTACTTAAAGATTTTTTTTCCAATCTTTCATATTTGCACACCATTTGCATTCATAATTGTTTTTGCGTGTTGCGCCGTCGCAGCATGTGCATACTAAGTTTTCCAGGATTCAAGAAAACTTTATTGTCCGTTATCGCAACAACATGGAAAGTTTTCTTTGGCTTGTGTCGGGCTCGTCAAACACAAAACAGAGACAGCAATCAGTTAAAAAGTTAAAAACAAATGTAAACATAACAAATGACAACAACAAACAAATGTAGAATAAAATAAACATGACATCACTAATGATTCACGTTTAATTTTGTTAAATTAAAAGTTTGTGCTTTCACTACAGGGCCGTGACAGAGAATATTTTGCTATCCCATTGTAATGAGACAGATTATAAAGCTGAACATCTGAAAACTATTTACATTTATATTTTAGCTGTTTATCTGACGATTTTATCCACAGTGAACTAAATTTGTAGATGGCCAACATTACAAATAACCAAACGTAAAGAGAGCAAGGGTCAAAGGTCAGCAGCCTGACAAGAGAGGGATCAATACTCTTGTGCCCCTAAAACGACCACGTGTGATAGTGAAGAGATAAGAAATGGAGCTGTGGAGAAAAATTAGACAAAACTTTTTAAAATAAATGAGTCAAGGAGGAATATATGGATAAAAGAGTTTAAAGTGAACACTGAATAGAAATCTCCACTAGAAAAGAAATGAGGCCATGACTGTTAAACTGTGAAACAACAGTCACATGTGAAAACCCACATGTGAATTCAAAGCACATGTGCTTTTTGGACACATGTTGGTTTTCATATGTGATCATTTTTTTCAAGTTGTACTCAGACACCACATGTGACAGTTTTTACTTCAGATGTGAAAGCTTAATTTCACATGCAGAGACAATTCTGAGGTAAAAGTGTTATTTTCACATGGGAGATGGGAAATTGCACATCGCTCAACAGCTCTTACAAAAAAAAAGCTGCATATGAAAAGCAGCATGTGTCCAAAAAGCACATACACAATTATTTTGAATTTCTGAAGGATATCAGAGAACGTAAGTCCTAGGTTAACTAAATGACAAAACTTTTACAGACTGGATCCTTTTTTTCCCAAAATGAATATAAAGTGTTGTGCAAAATAAATCTAAATATACAGTATATACATACAGTATATTATTCTAAAGCATCAACCAGATCAAAACGTACGTAACCAGCAGTGTGTGTTGAATAATTGCCACATGAAACACTGGCTTCTGTTCAAAGTCAACAGTTTGGCCCGGAGCATCTCGACTGTTGTGGTTATATTCTTGGCAGTTTCACCCATTTGCATTTCAATATTCTAATTTCAAAAAGCTTTCATTTCCGTTTATGTGCCGAAAGAACAAGCAGACTGGTTTAAGATGAACTGATTGAGGCCTTGAAACTGGGAGATTATCATGACTCTCCTACCGTGTCTGCTCTGCCCGACTGGAAAACCAGAGACAGAGATTCTTAAACCTGATTCTTAAAATGGTAATCCGCAAAATTTAGTCTCCATCTTTGTTGCTCAGCCTCATTTCTGTGATTTCTGCACTGCCCTTCCCAGAGATCACCTGTCAATC
Source organism: Centroberyx gerrardi (assembly GCF_048128805.1). Classification (NCBI taxonomy): domain Eukaryota; kingdom Metazoa; phylum Chordata; class Actinopteri; order Beryciformes; family Berycidae; genus Centroberyx; species Centroberyx gerrardi. Next base: position 2,922,524 of record NC_136005.1, read on the forward strand.
AAACAGTGTGGGCGGAGCTTGGATTTTCTCTCCATTCAGAGTTTCTGTAGGTGACTGAAGCAGAAGGAGACGAGGCAGACCAAAGTAAACTACAACACTTCATCACTAAATAACTCCTGTAATGCATCAAACATCACAGACTGATGAGATCTGAGGGGGGATTTTTCCTTTAAGCCACCCAATAAATATGTTGATAAAAAATAAAGACAGAGATTATAAGTGTCACTTTTATCCTCTGCTTGTCAAATCATGTCACTTTACTGCAGCGGTCTGATGTCGAATCGCTGTGCGCTTATCGACGAATCATATTTCCAGCTAGAGAATAAACTCATTCAGTCGATCAATAGGGTTGACAGCAGCGTGACCGAAACCACGGCAACATCTCCATACACCGACATCTGTGATGAATCCATCTTTGTCTTCTTTCCTCTATTTCACCGCACCCCCCCACCACCCCACCCACCGCCCCACCGCCCCTCGTCTCCCCAGCCCCCCCCCCCACCCACCCACCGCCCCTCGTCTCCCCCCCCCACCCATCCCCCTGATACACACAATTAACAGCAACAATGGAGCTGTCCGATCGCAGATGCATTGAGCGGTGTTGTATTGACGAGCGGGATCAAACACATCATAATCCAGACTGACTGGCTGACCTCGCACATTCACCTCTATTGACTGAGAGCGAGGCTGAGGAGGGAAACAACAACCGCTCCGACCGACTGGATCTGATGCAGCTTTATCTGCGACAGTCACATTCACCCACAAACGACAAGAAAGCGATAAGCGACTCGGGAAGGCACTGACAACGAGACATTTTACATCCCATTCCCCCGTGGTAATCCTTTCTTCAGGGTTCCCAACCTGGCCCGGATGAGGAATTTTCCATGATTTTCCATGACTCAGACGGAGCGTTTCCATGACCTATAAAGTTGGTTTGTTAATGTTGTTTTTTTCAGTCTGGTTTCCACTCCAGTTGGGCTGAAAACCACCACCTATAATACAATGAATGTGTGAACCAAGTTGTGAAATATATTCTGCAACGTTCCTGTAAAGCTACCCATCTGTAATATTCCCTTACTTTTCCAGAGAATGGATCAAACTCCCCGACTTTCCCCGTCTTGTGGGATTGTGTTTTCTTCTCTCTCACTGCCATTGTATGGAGGAACAGTCTGAAAATCACACTTCTAGCACATAAACAAACGCCAACAAATCAGATTCTAGTCAAAAACTAGTCATTTTGCTGAACTGTGTTTAAGTAAACTGCTTTCTTGTAGAGAGAATGGAGAGAGAAAAAAAAACACAATTCTCCAATCTCCTCTACCGGAGCAACAGATAACAGAGAATCACTGATTTTGGGGGTTTTATCATGGAGGAAGATACACAACCCAAGCTACTACCAAACTTCAATGTCACTTTAAAGCAGGAGAAGTGAGGGAGGCGTCATGTGTACGAGGCTTTGCCAAATGGTTTTTGTGCACGGCTCATGCTGGATATAACTGGATATAACTGGATATCCTGCTGACATGAGAATAGGGTGAAAACCACTTGATGGAGACACGACATGAGACCAGAATGAGCGCCATCCCCCCGCCGCATGTTCTCCATTCCTCCCCGCTACTGTGTCAGCTGCCGCGGCTCGCAGATTTGGATAAGAATCAGAAATAGCAGCCAGCTCGGCCGGGGCCCGGGAGAGTCCGCCGCACGGAGCTGTGAGCGATCTGCTCCAACCGCACCGCTAATGAGGAGTATCACGATGATGGATGCCCAAACAGGGCAGGGCCAAACTGTGAACAGCCTGCTTTCACAGGCGGAAGGAGGGGAAGTGGGTGTAGCGGTGATTTAGGATCATAAACCGACACGTGCTTTAGGAGCAATCAAATAGCTGATACCGCACGCAGTCAATCTTTCCCCCGACGTAATTGCCCTCATGAACATCCGAACATGAGACGCTTAACCTTGGAGGGCGAATAACAGAAAAAAAAAAACAAGCCTGATCTAGATAGGCATCTAATGAGCGTTCGTGTGAAGGCTGGAGGTATTTATTCAGCGCCAGTGGAGATGCCGTGATAATGTTCGTCTCTAATGGCAGAAAGATGGACATGGAGATAGAGGGACGGCGGAGGGTTCAGCAGAAGGTCAGCAGTCAGCGGCGGAAAGCATTTCTCCTCGGCTATAAAGTCACAAACAACAACATTCAATCATTCAACCTCTAAAAAACACAGAGGATCTAGTCTGGAAAAGCGTTAAGAAGAACCATAATTTGTTTTAATTTTCCGCAACCAATCATTTTGTAACAGTAGGTGTCACACTTTCTCATTTTGTTCTAAAACTAATATTAAACTATTGATTAACTATTAATATAAAACTAATATTTATAGAAATGGCATGGAGAGTTTTTTTTTAACATGGTAGCAGTTCGCTGTGCAGACACATGGTTGGGTGCTCAGACCGTCAATCAGAGTGATTGATGGGCAGGGCGATGAGTTTAATGGTTGACGACGGTGGCCTTTAAACATCATCTGCCCCCCCGCCCTCCCCCCTCTGTCCATGTGGCTCTTTAGAGATTGAGACGTTGTGGTCGCGTGGTCGGGCCCGCCCCAGTCAATAGGAGGACAGGCTGCAGTTTAACCCCAACCAACCCCTGGGTTTGTCCTCTGCTTGTTAGCTGTCCTGTCTTCCTACCCCCCCCCCCCCCCCCCCCCCCGACCCAAAGACCCACAAAGAGAGAGAGCAGAGGCCATACTGGTGACACTGAGGCTCCGTTCACACTGCAGCCGATTAGGATTTTTCCCCTCACATGTGACTCAGATCTGATGTCTTCTAATCAGTGTGAATAGCAAAAAAGCTGCATGAGTCACAGTTTTTTTTTTAGTTTTTTTTATCCAGACCACATGGATATGTGCTACAAAATCGAATCCTAACTCATGCGATCTACATGCAACTTGTATCTGAACGCTCAAATGGAAATCTGTCACCATTAAACTATAGAAAAATTTCCGCACTTACGTATTTATGACAGTTTTTAATTTGCACAGCAGCAACAGCAACGTATGCATTTAACTGAGGAAAACGGCCATAAATACATACTATGCAGTGCGGACATTTTTCTATAGTTTATGTTTTTTGAGTCGAGTTTTGAGCCTCTTCTCTCTATTTCATAATTTGTCACCATTAACATGAAAATCAGTAAATCATTCATCTGAGACTACTGCCATAATTTTGTCAGCCTGTCAGAGCAGAGTTAGCATGGAGGACGACGACACACAGCAATGGAAAGAAAGACAAACAGCTGAGTCGACGCCTCAATTCAGTCAAAACTGTCAGACTCATACTGTGACCGAAACGTGTTGAAACCAAAATGGATGTGACGTCTTTTGTTACGGTTACTCTGCACATCTCTGTCGGTTCATACTGGTATCTGATATGGGTTACATCCTAGAATAGATATGAACAGTCATCCAAAAAAAAATAAAAGGAAACAGATGAGAGCAGCAGCGCAGAACTGAGCCTGAAGATCCTGCAGTGTGAACGGAGCCTGACAGCGCTGCTCAATCTAACTCTGACGTTCCCTCGCCACGCCCAAACAGTCGAGGAAGGTCGGCTATTATCATACACACAGGGCAGGGCAGACTGAGCGTTGTGACAAGGGTCAAATGTGCCTTGAAGCACTAATAGGGGACCAATGACGTTGTTTTTCATGATACAGTGTCAGAGATTGTGATAAGTGTGCCCTACTGTGAATAAAGCCTGAGCCATCGACTGAATAGCCTATTAGTGCCATTCAGCAGATACAGAGCCATTCTCCACTGCTCTCTAACGCCGTTTTATTCCACAGCGTGGACAAAGAGCGATTCAGACCTTGAAAATGTGCAGCAATGTATCTTCATCTATGTTTGACCTATTTCTTCATCGATTCTGTGAAGAATGAAAGCTTTTAACACTGGCTACCTTTAAAGGCGCATCTCAAGGCAACGGCACACAAGCACGGCCTTTGTTCAGACGAACGCTTTCCGCTGGGTCGCCGTTTCAAAAGATGTCACTTGCTGCTTTGTTTGTTGACATCTACGGCCATTCAGCGACTCTATTCCTGAGCTTTTATTGTGACACAAGGCTACAGTACAGGATTCCTCAAGTAGGAGCAAGAGATGAAGCAGCACCAGCGTATCCTTTAAGAAAGGAAAATAATCACAGCTACTGTTCATTTCCTCATTCTGTATCAGGGTTTAGATCAGGACTAAGTCAGGAGGAAACCTGAGGTGTCCAAGGAAGAGGAGTTACCATGAAGATATCTTGGAATATGTCAAAATAAAAGAAAAGAAGAAAGAAAACCCACACCAGGCAGAGAAAGAGACAGGAGGAAAGTGCTAGCCTCAGCCTTTATGCAATCTTTGTTTACATTCCTGCTCCCACCCCCCTCCTCTACTCCATATTGAGCGCCTGCCAATTTCCAGAATCCCCTTGGCTGTAGAGTTTCTGACATCAGCTCCATGCTGCATGCTAGGCGCTGGACACCATCCAAACGCTCCGCAGCCAAAACCAGCATTTACTGCCTGTTCTGCTTGGCTCCGGTTCAAAGCCCAGCTCCGCTCGGTCACACCTACCCTCTCCCCCCCATGCTGTTCCTCCTCCGCTTGACAGGAAGACTTTAATAGTCTTCCCATGCTGCCTCGGCCTTTGTTTTGGGCCTTGTGGCCATGACACGACTACGGCCCATTAACCCCTTCTTTTCTTTTTGTGAAACAGAGATGGCAGCACACAGAGGGTTCCCCGGGCACATCACAACAAATTAAGCGAAGAAGTCCCAATGAATTTAACCCCTGCAGACTCCAGTCACGCAAACTGATTCCAGAGGACAATCTACTAAACTGACTTCACTCAAGTTACCACAGTTTGTTGCTCTCAAGCTAATGCACTCTGAGGTAATGAACGTCAACAAATGGATCGTGCCTGTGTGAGTTAAATCCATGCAAATGGGTCAGGAAAAAACAGTCTTTAGGTTATTGCTTTACTAATGACCAATATGTGCAAAGATAGTTTTCATTTCTCCCAAGATCTTTCAACATTTGTTATTTGTTAACATTAGAAAGGTCAGTGGATTTTTTGGGGGTGTAAAAGAAGGCCAACACATGTCAGTTGAAAGAGGTAAATATAATTCTACCCACTATTTCCTTGCATGATTTTGTCAATCTATCACACTAGTTTGTGCAGAAAGTGGGTGTGGGAAAAGTCACAGAAAGACATTTAGAAAACTGTGATACTTCAGTTCTAAAATTCAAAACAGTTGACAGCAGCCTGACCTTTTCTACTGTAAAACCTCAAACTAAACAAATGAAAATCTGCAGCTGTGAAAAATGCTCAGGTTCAGATGCAATGCAAAAACCACAACAGGGTCAGTCCTATTCATGCCAGGCTGAGAATGAGGCCGATCAAAAGGCTTCGACAGCTACAGGGGAATATAAAGCCAGCGAGCGCTTAGCAGACAGCCGTATCAGCAGAATCCGCCTGACGGGCAATCCCAATAAGTGTCGCTCCTGATTGGCCCCTTATTCAGCCTGCACTTCCTGTGGTCACTAACCGCCCCTCCCCCCACCCCCTGCTCCCAATGTGTGTGTGTGTGTGCGTGTGTGTGTCTGAGCAAATCAATGTTTAATGCCAGCTCCCCTCCATTCGCCCTGATCATGGTGAGTGCCATGAATTTTTAAAGACATCCCTCCTTTAGCGTCCATCTGGGCTCCATCTGTCCTGCGCTGCTGTTTCACACAGACAGAGACACAGGAGAGGAGACTTCAAAGCTCTGCATGGCTTCTGCAGGGTTTTGGCCCGAGGAGGATATTGTTGTAATTTAGAGGAGGGGGGGGGAGGGGGGAGGGGGGGCAGTGGGACAGTCATGTGGGATGTATAGATCTGAAGAGATTCCACATTAATGGAAGCAGATTGTAGTTTTACTTCTACAAACATTTCACAGAGGCAGAGCTGCTCTGAAGGGAGAAATTATCTCATTGGTTGAGTTAAACCTCAGTGGGCGGAGCCAAAGAACCTTTTTTTTTTTTTTGTTAGCTAACTGCCGTATTTGAATGGCAAAGAAGACACTCTGATCAAACGGTAATTAAAAATAGAACACAGATCATGTCCACGGCATTCATGGTGTTGAAGGTCAGCAGCTAGCTAACTAGCTTACCTAGATAGCTGTAGGCTAGTATGGGGAGTTTGAAACTGGAAGGTCAGCTAGGCTGCATGGGAACTAAGAAACTGCTGTTTTCTTCGGCCCAACATATCAGCTGCTGGTTTCCAACATTAATCAGCGATGTTGATTTCTTAGAAACCAAATACGATTTTTAGAATGCAAAGGAACCTCAGGAATGATGGTTCACTACCTGCCAAAGCGCCTGGGCAGACTGAGTAGACTACCCTGCATGCATTTCATGACAAGATTTTCACAATATGATCATCGCACAGTAAACATTCATATTAAAACAGCTTTGGAAACTGTTCTGAACTGATATCAGATAGATATTCAGATCCTGATTTCACCAAACGACACAGGCAGCAGCTATAGACTTCGTCTCCACTCACATTTCGGCGCTGTATTCACACAGGTTTTCAACGCTGCAGGCTGCTGTATCAACATCTATTCAGCGTTAAAATGTTTGCTGGGTGATTTACTGACACAGCCAAAATGTACCAGCATTTGTCTGGTGGCTGATGGGAACAGATGCATGAAGGCCTGCTGGCTGCAGGATGGACAGACATTCACTTCAGAGGGAGCAAACACTTCCTGGAAAAAAAGATGAGGGTTGCAATGCAAGGAGTGCTGTGATATGGATATATCAAGGGGAGGAGGGGGGGGGCAGGTGTGCGTATATGTGGGGGGTAGAGGTGGGGAGGAGGGCCGTGTGAGTATCACTGAAATAACACAGTTGAAATGGCACTCCACCAGCCAAGCAAATCAGTTTCAATGGCAAAATAATCTGACGATGCAGGCATAATTTGATACGTGCCTGAATCCTTTTTTTAATTTCAGCCACGCTCTGCCACAGCCAGATATGCTATATCGGACGCCACTGGCAGAGTGCCTCGAATATTTTGATTAATTCGCTAATAACCACATCGTAATCAGACATCCTAACAGACGGCGCCTCCCGGCTTGATTTAGTCTGACCTTTCAACTGAGAGGGGGGGAGGAAGACGGCCGGTGCTTCAGTAGGAATGCAGGTCGGACTCAGGCTGATATCTTCTAGCTGCAGCCCGGGGCTAAACTCACCTGAATGTAGTTTGAGTGTGTGTGAGTGTGTGTGTGTGAAAGAGAGAGAAAAGGACGGTTTTCAGTTTGGAAGAGCTCCAACTGCCGTGGCCTGATAGAGAGGCGCAGGGTTTCTGCTGAGGATCTGGGGTCCAGAATGGCCACATTATCACCCGGCCTCAGGCGCATTCCAACGGCCTCCACCCACCTGCCCAAAATAAACTGTACAGCCTTAACCCCTTCCTCCCCGCCAAACACCCCGCCGGCTTCAAGCTGCACACAATCCAGCTCCACGTTCTGCTTTACATTCACGCTTTAGGCCTTTAGCTGACACACGTTTTGCGTGGGACTAGTATGAAACGGAGGCCTCCTGTGATGAACGAATCACCTCCCAACCTCCGTTTTTCATAAAATGCATTCGCACAGGATGATGAATTTTGCTGAAATCCCCGATGCCCCGGATACGATTGTATAAGTTCAAGAATTACTTTAGCAAAGCAAAACCTTTAAGTTTGTGCTGAAAATGCATTAAAAACTATTCCACTTCTGCCTTTTATTTTAATGACAGGAGGAAGATAGAAATTGTGCGTCTAGAAGAAGAAGAAATTGCGCAGCAAAAACAAATTATGGCTGAAATTACTGGGAGTTTAATTCACATGGGATTAGTACTGTCAGGGCAATTCTGTCTTCGCCAAAATATGATTTTTACAAATTACAGACATGGCAGATTCACACAGAATTAAAATCACTGACAATCGAAGCAAATATTACAAATCACTGGACGTCTCCAGATAATATTAGTCCTGTGTGAATGGGGTTCAAGACTAAAATCATAGCTCACTAACATTATAAGCAACCAGTAGTAAGGAGAGTAAAGGGTGAGGTTCACAACTCCCTGAAAACAGATGTGACAATTATCCCCGAGTCCCTGTATCATGTTCAACTGTAAACACTTTGACTTGCAGCATGCGGCGCAGCAGCGGAGCCTTCCTCTCCGGGCTGGAGGGCGATGTGTAGGCGGCGCATAGCTTTCCATCAACGTTGGATTGAGTAACACTATCTTAACAGACAAGGCACTGGCTCTCTTGATTATCTAACGCCCAGCTAAATTCATGAGAACAGGCTGACACACCGCTGATAAATGTCATGATAAAACATACTGGGACACATTAACAAATTCCTCCATACAAATTCCTCCGTTCTCAAGACCTCACACTGCTGCCTCGGCCCCACAGCGCTGAGACACACACACTACCAACTGTTGAGAGTATTAATTAAAGTCAATCACACAAAGCTTTACTGAGGGTGTGTGTGTGTGTGTGTGTGTGTGTGTGGGGGGGGTATCATTTAGAGAAGCAGAGTATAGGTTTTATGGAGCCTATCTTCCACACACACTGTAATTTCAACAGATAAGCCCTCTATTAAATTGCACACATGTAGGCTGGGGGGCAAAGCGATGGGCTACACTGGAAACCTACACTCCAACATACTGCAGCTATTTATTCAAATCTCCAAAATGTCTCCTAGCCATTCTTCTCACCAACGTTTCCTTTTCTGATATAATGTTAGTACGCTCTGCTCTACAAGCTGCTGCTCACACCGCGAGGCAGGCTACAGGCTATGAGTGTTTTTGTGCAATTCCGACAGCGCTTTCCATTACGTGATATAAGCTGCTGTTGCATAAAATGGTGGCTTAATGGATGCCACGCTTTAATCACAACAAAACCAGTCTGAGTTGTTACACTGCAGCAGGCCCTGAGGCAGTCAAAGGGTTTTATTCCAAAGTTAATTCAGCTTCAGGAAAAAAAAAATGCTGCACAATGTTCATGCTTTAAACACAGATGATTATAATCTTTGAAATGTTGCTATTTTGAAAGTAAAGGTAGCTAAAAACAAAGGCGGATATCTGATTTTTTTAGAATAAAACATTGCCCACCTGGATCAAAAGTTTAATCTCATCTCATATTCTGGAGAGAATGGCTGGGTGACATTGGGTCTCATTTGTCCATGTATAACATGTATGAGATGTACAACATATTTGCCAAACCAACAAAAACTACAAAGAATTTAATGTCAAACTGTTTAGCATCAAAAGTGACCTCTGGGTGGATTTTACATCTTTCTTCAGTCTCTCACAGAATTAGTATCAACAGCAGCGCTCCATCTAAACTCGGCTGCCGACAGACTTAAATCTCCTTACGTAAACAGGCCATTTTCCTCCAGCAGGGCCTCCCTCATGATATCAGCCCACTAGCATGTTTACAGTAAACACCAGCGTGGGGAAGCTGTTAAAATGCACCGACTCCCGACAGCCTCCGCTCCTCCTCCTCCACCCGCTGCCCGACTCACAACAGCAAACTAACCTTTTTATTTTCGGGCCACAGCGGTCAGCAAATGTCAAATCTCACCGGCCACTAAATTATTCCACCAGCCAAACTGATTTTTAGAAGAGAACTTCCAATGTTGGCTGACAATATGGACAAACTTAACAGCCACAGCTTAAGATTTACCAACATTTGGCTGGTGGCTGGTGTTAATTTCCCATGCTGGTGGAATCACAGCATGAGAAAGAGATGTGAGGGGTTTGGGGGCCAAATATCGCCCGCTGGCCACCAGTTGGCCACCCACGTTCTAGATTTTATACACTGTCTCAGTGTGCTACAGTGATTAGACTGACTTTTGGATATTTTAGGCATCTTGTTGAGGCGGTTATCCAGGGTGACAGACAAAGAGTGCAATAAGCTTCAATTCCTGCATCACCAACATTACAATGAGCCAACAGTAAAAAGAGCAAGAGCCAAAGCCGCCGTGTGGCCGACTGAGCTAACAAAGGTCTGAATTTCCTTTTTTATATATATATATATATATATATATATATATACATATATATATATATATATATACACATAGTTTATATTATGTATTTTTTTATCAATTTTATACACTTCACAAGAACACAAGAAAAGGGTGAGTGGATCTTCAATTAGCATTAGTTACTCAAAGTGACCATGTAACATGATAGGGGCATATACGACAAAAATAACAAGAACTAATAGTAGTTTAGTACTGTTTAACCCTATTACCATTACATTGCAGGCAGAAAATGTGACTACATTACTATAGTCCAACATTTTTTTTTAGCTGGTGAGCAAAACAGTCAATTCCATTGAGCTGGAGGCAGCTCACGGCCTCGGCATTTATGGGTAAAGTAAGAATCCACAATGTCTGTTTTGTTACTGGTTTGAATTTCCAATAACTCCTCATTTATTCATTTACATCTAAACTTTCCCCATTGAGCCGCTGCTGTTATTGATGATGACTTACAATAACTGTAACAGTAGAATGAGCTTCAATTGCTAGCTTGCCCGCATCACAAGAAACCAATAGTAAGAAGTGCATGGGTCAAAAGCAATACTGCCATGAGAACAGATGTAACAAATCCACCTGTAACCCTACAACGATCAGGTATGATAATGAAGAGCTTGGAGAGGAAATAAGAGAAAGAAAGAAGGTAGAACAGGTTTTCTGACATGACAGAAGCAGATCAGGTAGAGGAGGGAGGCGGGGTTTCTGCTGAAGAGCTCCTACCTGTCTGAACTGCTCCTCGTAGGTCCAGTCTCCGTGGTCCTGGCCGCCCAGGTGGCTGTGCGTGGCGTGGGGGGGGAGGATGGCCACGCGGGGCTCCTGGTCCACGCAGGGCCGGGCCTTCAGCAGCTGGGAGTGGGGGTGCAGCTGGCGGTGCGGCAGCAGCAGGATGCCCTTGCCGGGGGCCACGGCGTCGCGGCCCGTCGGCAGGCCCTCCTCCGCCAGGTCGTCCTCAAAGTCCTCCTCCATCTCGCCCTCGAAGTCCTCCTCGTCCCACTTCTGTTTGCTGGAGGGAGAGAGGAGACGAGACATTGGATTTATTCTCATAAAACTGACATTGTTCTTGAGGATATGTGCTGAGGAGGCCACCAAAAACACATAAGCATGGGTCCAGTGAAAAGAAAAATGGTCAGAATACAAACTAAAGCAATAAAAGAAATGTGGAAAGTTGCCTAGTGCAGCTTTAACCCCTTGCACCCTGATTTTCCCTTTAAATTTCCCCTTAAGTAGCTTCAAAGTTAGAAAAAAACATTTTTTACTGTATGCCAATATCACATCCATATTCTGTATCTGCTCGTTCCAACGCTTCGTTGAAGCTATAGCTGCTTAGATTGAGTGCAATATTCAAACCCAAGACGCCATTTTTTATGGCTGCACCATTACATCAAATAGAAAAAATCTAGATGTCTTGTGCATCATTTTATACACATTTCCCTGCAATTCAGCCTGACATGTTTGGTATCTTTGGAAACCTTGGGATCTTTACTGGAATTTAAAATAGAGTTCTGTGAATTTGAACAAAGCTTGGCTGCACAACATGCATGTTTGTAGTGATGGACCCACTGGTGAGACCGGTGAGGCTGAAAATGAATAGCATGCGTGACAGTTACATTGGATCCTGTGCAGTGGGACATGACTGGTTCAGAGTTTATGAGTGAAGTCTTTATGAATCAGGTTATACACAATCTGTGTCAGATTAATTTTGAATATGGACACAATTAAATTAAGTGATGTTTATGGGACTCAAAGCCACCAAATATCTCCCTCACATGTGATTACATGCTCCTTTCATGTCTGCTTTGAAGTGATCTGGTTTATTTTGGACTTCATAAGGATGCGAAAATACGTGGTGAAATTGGTTTATGCGGTGGCAGACTATTATTGCATGTATATTTGAGAAATTAAAGAGGAGGGGGCGAGAACTAAGGGCTTGTGGGGGCCAGATGTGGCAGCTGCCCATCACTGTTCTCGCTTTTATATAATATTCTAAAGCTGTAACCATTCAACTATGCCTGGGAATGAAAAATAGCTCTTTCACTTCATCAGCCTGCACAGCTAGACACACTTCTGAATTTTTGCTGAATCTCAGTACTTACATCTGCTCCTCCTCCTCGGAGCCCATCATGTCTTTGTACTGCTCCTCCCCTTCCTCATCCTCATCATCCTCGTCTTCCTCCTCCTCGCCGCCGCTGCTGCGCTCCGACATGGGGCTGTCCGACGCCCTCTGCAGCCCGGCCGCCACGGCGCGCATGGCCGCCAGCGCCGCCATCTGGGCCTGCTCCGCCTCGGGGGCGGGGCTCCCCATCAGCTCGTCTCCTCCTCCTCCTCCTCGGACCTGAGTGTGTTGGGCGGCGGCCTGCTGCTGTAGCTGCTGCTGCTCCAGCTCCATCAGCAGCTTGGCCCTCTGCTGCCTGTGCAGGTTCTCCATGACGGCCTGCAGCTTCATCTCCGGGGAAAGCGACACGGCGTGCGGCTGCCTTGCTTCCCCTCCCTCCCCCCGTGAAGGAGCACCAGTCGGGGGCCGGTCGGGGGACGCCTGGTCGGTCCTGATGCTTCTGCCCAGAGGGAGCGATCGTCCACAGCCCCCCTGCTGAAACAGCTAGCAGCTGGCTGGGGGCGGGGCGGGTGGGATGGGTGTGGGGGGGTTATATGGAAGTGTGGGTCCTTGAGGAGAGATGGGAGGAGGAGGAGGGGGGCCGGTCAGAGCGCTGAGACATGCACTCAGAGGTCGACCGCAGCTCCGGGGGAAGAGTCTGGGCGTTTTTTCCTGCAGCGAGGGGAAACCAGAGCCGGCAGCAGAGCGGAGCGGCGTCTCACCAAGGCACCGGCAGTGGAAATGAAGGTGGGAGAACGCAGTGACGGACACCTACAGGGACCTGTGGGAGAGACAGAAACACAGTGTCAGACTGACACTTCCCTGCTGTCAGACTGTCTGAAGCGTTACCTTTTGTAGTTTCAGGTGAAGAGCAAAAGCCCTTTGTTGCGGCTGCGAGGCTGTGGAACAGCTTTCCTCAGAGCATCAGCTCAGCTGAATCTGTCGTTTTCAATGCTCGTCTTAACATCTATTTTTATCCAGTGGCATTTCACTGGGTCTGACATGTTCTTTAAACTCTTTGCTTTCATTTAATTTTTCCTTTATGTCTTAATTTTGTTACATTGCCTCCTTTCCCCTGTTTTGTAACCCCCTGATTTTGTAAAAATACAACAAACTAGTTTTGGACTGTAAAGAGCTATATAAATAAAGTTTCTTGACTGTCAAAAGTAAAAACTGAAGCATATTATTTACAGAACTTGACTAATAATTTTCAGACTTGTGACTATGAAACACCTGACTGAGGTTTTGGGTGAAAATGTTTGTGAGCAGCAGAAATGCAGACAAAACTACAGCAATGACTACAGAGCTGCTGTGTCAACTCAAATCACGAGGGAAGAAACCGTGACGGGGGGAAAAAACTGACAATTTCACAGGCAAAAATGCAAATTTAAGTCGAGAATTTATGTCAAGCAAAAATACACAGTTCCTGGGTTGATGTCCGTTGTGTAATATGTACATTTATTTAGCATTACTCACAAAAAAAAAAAACAGAAACGGCATGCTCACACAGGATCAGGATGTTTCAACCTCACGGTGAAAGAGGAAATGAAATCACAGGAAGAACCCGTCACTTTCCTCACCTGGTTGGCTCGGTGCCAAGATGGATTTCAGCCAATGTGACCCTCGCACACTGTCTCATACGTGCAATTAAATCATTTGACTAGTAAAAAACACCCAATGCTTTGGTGTTGTAATGTTTTCTTAGGTATGACTGGTATGTGTTTTCCCCTTCATTAAAATGTTTTATTACAAGTACGAGACACTGTGGGAGTTTCTCTGCACCTTCTGGAGGTTGAAACTCTTCTCCTACATACCTGATACCAGCAGTGCTCAGGTACACAAAGGAACCTCTGTTTTAAAGTACAAACCCATGACATTTTCATATAAATAAATGTCCATTTTGATACTCTCTATCAATGATTACTATGCCACAACAGTGATCCAACCTATATCCAGTTGATGAAAGCTTTTCCACTGTCAGTTTGTTTGGAATTTAACAGAAGAAGAAGAACTGGGTAGTTAGCATGAGCAGCGATAGCCACCATGGCTGAACAGACAGAGAAAAGAGAAACTCAAACTGCATCAACAGAAAATCCCAGCTCCGCCCACACTGTTTGATTGACAGGTGATCTCTGGGAAGTGCAGTGCAGAAACACCACAGCAATGAGCGCATGAGGAACAAAGATGGAGACAAAATTCAAACAAACACCACAGCAGTGAACGCTTAGCACCACAGATGGAGACAAAATAAAATATAAAAATGTAAAAAGAGGATGTTGTGGATTACCACTTTAAGTGCTGGGGGGGGGGGGTTAGAGGGTCTGGGGTTTGGAGACAAATATAGGTCATGTCAGAGATAAGAGCTGCATGTGGAGCTCTGCAGAGTCAACAGCACATGGGGAAATGAGTTTCCAGTGCAGGTGCTGGGCAGAGCGGTCCAGTCTGACTACACTCACACTCATTCAGCAACACTGAGTAAGACCTGAACACACTCGGGTCCGCTGTCACCACTTAGGCTTATAAACTCTGGTTTCTATGTTAAATTTACATATTTTGCATTTAGCTGTTACAGTTCATTTCCTACATCGTCAACATTACAGGCAACTAGGGTTCAACCGATATGGGTTTTTGAAAGGCTGATATTCTGGTTTGAGGCTGCTGAAAGCCAACATTTTGGGCCAATATTCATTATCTTTAGATTTGTGCGTATTTCCCATTTCCACGTCAAAAAAGTATTCAGTGTTTCCCCCAGAGTTTTCTTCTCGTCAGGGTGGAAAATCCTCTGAAACAGCATTCAGACCATCATGGGACACTAAAACTCTCCACTGAAACCAGACTGATGAAATTCTGTTAGTGTCAGCAGCTCTTTAAGGCAGAGAGACCCACCACACCTATTCAATGGTAGAGAAACTCTGAGGAAGATATTACTGCGTTTAAATGAAGAATTGATCTACAAAAAACATTCTGAAGTGAATAACTGCATAAAATGTGCAACAAAAGAAGTTGAATTTCATTGCAGAGGCTGTTTTTCTGTAGCTGTGTTCGGGGGGGGGACCTCCATCATATCGGAGGTGATATGAACTGATATATCAGTCAAACCCTACAAGCAACCAATAAAAACTAGTCTGAAGCTTCAAGCCACAGCACGCAAAGGCAAAAATGACACAATATTCCTGTCACCCTGCAGTGGTCGTGTACTGTATGTTCGAGAAGTGTTGCGTAAGGAAATAAGAGCTGAGACGCTCGGTGAGGCTGTGAGCGGAGAAACTTGTGCAGGAAGTAACAACTGACGGAGCAGATGCAGCCAGACGGCCGCGCGACGCTCAGGAATGATTCACTGCATTCTTCAAGAACAGTAGAGACACAACTGGGTGCCTGCAGTTGTCAGATCCAGAATAGCGGCCAATAAAACCAGGATTAAAACATCTTATCTGACAGGATCTGCTTTTATTGGCACTGAGAACGGGTTAACGTGCCTCTGCTCTGTTTACTGCAACTATAAAACAAGACAGAGGGCTGAACAGAAGTGGAAAGTCTCCAGTACTTTCTGAAGGTGCCTCTGCAGCACCCAGTCAATGTGCACTCAGTGACATGAGCAGATTCAAGTCAAATAACTCTATCATACCCAGTACACAGAACCTTATGTACCTAGATTAGGAATAAATAAGCATACACATATGCATAAGTGGAAGTAACTAATTGCATTTACTCATGTTACTGTAATTGAGTAGCTTTGTTGTGTACTTTTTTGAGTATTTAGTATTTAAAGCCAGTAATTTTACTTTTACTCAAGTACATTTTAAGTATTGTACTTCACTACATTTTAAATCCCATCCATCACAGAGCAGATTGTGTCTCTCCATCAGCAACAGAAACTGGATCAACGTAAACTGACAAACTGTGGATCCATTCACAGTGAGAAGAGGAATCTGACTTTACTTTGTTTCTGCACTTTATTTTGTTGTTTCTGTTGTTTCCAGTTAAAAGAATCTAGTTTGAACTCTGTCCTCTCTCCTGTTAGAATCACATGGAAAAGATCACAGCTAACAACGTTCTCTGTTCTAAAGAGGAACTCAGGAACTTTTACTCTGAGGACATTTTAAATGAGACACTTTTACTTTTACTGAAGTAGATTTTTACACCAGTACTTTTACTTCTACTTCAGTAAAAGATCAGCAAAGTAACAGTACTTGTACTTGAGAAGGACATCTAGTACTCTTTCCATAGCAGCAGCCAGCAGCCTCTCTTCTCTCAGTGTGTATCATATATGTAATTTCAAAACAGAAGTGACTGCAACAAAGCTGTTCTTTCAGCTCTTCCTGAGGGGGAAGGAGAAGTGATCGCTTTGTTGTTACGCTCCTGTTCATCGCAAGCATCATGGTTTCCTACACGCTTGATGGTGCAAATTACATTGCACCACTACACATGTTCTGCCCCGTTTCCTCTGTGGCCGAGTCAAGGCCGAGGCTTTTCAACCTTTTCAATAAATAGCGTGATGGTTATGTGATGCTACAAAAGGCTTGGAAACGAGGCGCTGCACATACTGTCCCTGTAAAGAAGACTGAGACAAAGACAAATGAAGCGACTTCAAATGTAAAATGTTTTCTCAGTTCTGTGTGTATCCTGCCTGAGAGGAAGGACCCAACTGCCTGGTCAACGCCTGCAGTCGCTTCAATAAAGCAGATTGAGTTCAAATGGAAATCAATCATGTGCCATCAGAGGTGTGACCAAGTCAACTTTGCTTGAGTCTCAATTTGAAATGTAGAACAGCAAGTCAAGTTAGAACAAATCGAGAGTCCAGTATCAATTTAATATCTTAAAGAAAACTAAATATCTATCAATCAATGCAATATGGTTTTAACAGGATAAAAACTTGGTAAGAGCATCATGAGTTTGATTTCTATAATCAGTTTCAACTTCAATAAATTCAATCATTCCATACAAATTCAGAAAACAGAATTTAAATTCAGTCGCCTGCTGGAACAAATCTCATCACTTTCAATCTAAGTCATTTACACAAACACAAGATCTCAAGTCAAGACTTTAGAAACCTTTTCAAGTCATCAAAGTACAAGTCAGAGTCAAGTCCCAAGTCACCAGAACCCAAGTCAAGTCAAGTCTCAAGTCTCCTCTTCATGCATCAAGTCAAGTCTCAAGCAACTAAAATTGTGACTTGAGTCTGTGTGCCTTCATGACCCAAGAGTCTGCAGGTTTTCAGTCCAGCCAAACACCACAGCCGCTGATTACACTGATTATAAACAACTTAAACCAGAGAAGAGGAACAGATCAGTGAAATCAGCTGAAGTGTTTGGTTGGAGTGAAAACCTGCAGCCGGTTCTGCAGCAGGACCGGACCGGACAGCAGCAGCTGACGCCTGCTTCGTGCTTCCTGTGCGGCTCGACAGGCGTGAGCTCCGTATGAATTCAGGCGTGACGCATCTGTCTACCTCGCCATTTATGCTTTTCACGCTTCTCATGACAACTGCATGCCTGGAAACTGCAGTTCTTTACATGAAATTCAACTCAACACACAACAATCCCCCAGTGATTCTGGTTCCTCTTCACTTGCTGGGAAAAGCTTTCTTACGTGTTTTCTGTACTTTTTTTCTGTCTTTATTCAATTTTGGTACTTTCTAGATCACTGTCTTTCTGTGTTTTATTGTATGCAAAGCACTTTCTCAACATTGTTTTTAGAAAAATGCTATACAAATAAAGTTAATATTAATATGAACTGCTCTCCATTCAGCCAATCCTGGATGGAGGTGCGTTTACGTCACTACAGTACCGTCTGCGGCGTTTCAAATTTCAGGTAGTGTGCGACTTTAAATGCCGCCAACACTCCCAGTTTTTTTGGCCACAATTTACGTCATTTTGAATTTTAAAAATTTTGAATGAGCCTGACTGATTTACACGTGAGATGCCAGGTGAATTAACTACCTGGTGGATAGAGACCCAGCAGCACTGCCTCAGAGGGAGCACTGCTGATGGAGCTACACCGAACCTTTCGGGTGCGACTCTCCGGGGCGTGCCTTGGGTATCTCATCCTCCCACATTATGAATAACAAGACCTTGGCTAGAGTGATAAAGCATTTAATAACTAAACCAAGAGTCTGCAGATGGTGTGAAACCACATGAACCCCTCGCGGTCCAGCAGTGAATCCCCCTCAAAACCTCTCCTGTGTCTCTATTACACTGTAGCCAGGAACATACTGCTGTGGCCGGTGTGTTTCTGTACTCTGTCTGCCCCTTTGGCAAGTAACTAACCATCATCTGGAAATCCTCCTCTCTTCTAAATCTCTGGTGTGGCTGATGAATTCTGGGATTCAACAAAAAGTTAAAGATCCAGTGCAATGATTTTAACTCAGTCAAGAAAAGTTTGATGCAGATTTCTAGCACAATGATCATCATTTTGTTCAATTTTTGATGTTAGCTGGTCCACAGCCTGTAGGACTGAGTGAGAGCTGAACCTTCCACTGCAGACAATATTTCTATCTTTGGAACAAATATCCAGAGTTGGAATTTCACCGCCCAGCAACAATAGAGGAATGGAGATTTGGGCTAGTTTGGCAAGTAGCTGACTGCCTGATAGACTATGGGACAACTGATTACCTATGCGTACTGTCAACCAATCAGAGCAGTCATTACAACCTGGGTGTAGGTGACATCAATTACACCAAGAAGTAGTTTGGAATTCTAAATCTGTCTGATTCTGTTGACAACCAGACAATGCTTTCCACAATGGAAAGCACTTTTATTTCCTTTCTATCACTTGAACTTAACATTTTAAGGCTTAAATTTACATTTTAAGACACACTTTGTGAACACGGGTTCAAGCATCCATCCTGAAGTGCTGAAGTGTCTTTGAGTAAGGCACTAAATCTATAGCAGCATTCAGGGCTGCTGTTCTGTAGCTGACCTCTGACCTCCCTCTGGAGGGGGGCAACAGAAAGGCAACAGAAAAGAGGTATTACAGAAATGATCATACATGATTATAAAAAAGCTGAATACAACATAAAGAAATCCTTCAACATGCTCTGTTGACTATAAACATGTCTTAGTGGACTAAGACCCTTACGACTGATTAGACCACTAATTGGCTAAATGCAGGATAGGGAGGATAGGGCACCCGTAGGGGGGGGTGGGGTCGCCAAAAGGCCATCAGGATGGACACTTTGACAGTTGGCTGAAACGATGAGAGCTAACGGGTTAATCCTCCTTTTTTTTTTTTCACCCACGGCCACAGAGAGTGAGGTGAGGCTGAGAGGTGGAAGATTGCAGAGTCTGAGCAAACAGGACAGAGTGATAAGAGCAAGAGCTAAGGGTCTAATTCCAACCAGATAAAGAGACCCACACCACCTCCCATACACATTATATACATACACACCCACACCCACACACACACACACACACACACACACACACACACAGGACTGGCTGGCGTCAAAGCCCTCTGATGCTGAGAGACAACATTAGTATCACAATAGCTTCATTTGCAAAGTAAAGTAAATGTACAGGAATTTGTTTTTTGTAGCCTTGGTGCAGCAACATATTGACAACTGGACATACAAACATACAGGACATACTGGCTCAGCTGCAGGGACAGCATGTTACGCACAGTGTAATACAAAGAAGTAGGGCTGCAACTAACGATTATTTTCGTTATCGATTAATCGATTCATTTTTTGATGAATTAATTAATCATTTAGACTATAAAAAAATAATTTCAAAAATAATGACAAATGCCATCACAAATCACCAGAGCCCAAAGTGATTCTTCAAATGGCTTACTTAAAAAAAAAACCAAAGTGTTCATTTTATAACGATATGAAATGGAGAAAAGCATTACTTTACATCACATTATGTCATTTAGCAGACGCTTTTGTCCAAAGCGACTTACAATAAGTACATTTTGTCAACAGTAGTGAAACCAACTGTATATCACAGTCTTCATCAGCTAAGACTTCAATAGGAATAACTAGCATTTGTAGAATCAGAGTTTTTTTTTTTTTTCTAAATTAAGAATAGGAGGGGAATAATATCTCACATGGTTAATTCAAGTGAGTTAGGGTTAGGGTTAATTCTTAGCAATAACCAGCAAATGTTTGATATTTTTACTTGATAAAAGACTAAAACGATTCTGCCCTCACTAGAGTGTTGAGGTGCTGACTAGCTTGGCAGATAGCTAAACAGGTTTCTTCAATAAGCATCCAAGAGGCGGGAGGTAAGTTTTAGGATGTTTACTGAAACTGAAATACAAATAAATAACAATTACAAGTTACAATGTGTCTCAATGTGTCTAATTTCTTTTCATTTACATATATTTAGGCAAAAACAAGTTGGTTACAAATACACACAACACAAATATAAATAAGTATGTGGTTAGCTGGAGTAACCGTTATTCAATGAACTAGATACTATTAGCTTGTATCTAACTAACGATTAGCGCAAATGCTAATTTAACATTAGAAACGCCATAGCAAGCTAACGCGATTAGCATTGTCAAGTCAAGAAAAAACTAGCGATTTTTCAGGTAAGTATTAAAGCTGAGAATCACATAAAGCTAAGTGTCTCAACGAAATGTTAATAATTACTTACAGACATATGTTGTTTAGGGATTAAGAGAAAACTGAACAGAAAAGAAAAAACAGCAGTTGGCATTGTTACCACGGAAACCAAACTACGGCAAGTCTAGAGACAGCACGGACAGGCGATTCCATCACTTCTCTTAAAGGGGCAGCACAAAAACAATTAATCGATTATCAAATTTATAATCAGTTAATCTTCTCTCGATCGACTAATCGATCCACAAATATTGAAGTGGTAAAGTGTTTTATTTAGTCTCTATATGTGCTGCTCAGCGCTCACTGCTGTTTCTGCACTGTACTTCCCAGACATCTTGCATTTCAGTATTTAGATTTGGAAATACAAGCCTTCATTTCCTTTTATGTACTGAAAGAACACTGTCTTGTGCCTGATGAAGCAGACTGTTTGAACTGGGTGAGGCTTTCTGAGACTGGAAACTGGGAGATCAAAATGACTCTCCTACTGTTTTCTCTGTCTGTCTGTTCTGCCTGACTGGAAAACTAGAAAGAGAGATTCTTAAACCTGATTCTTAAAGTGGCAATTCTTGTTTTTTTATGGATTAGTCTCCATCTTTGTTGCTCAGCCTCATTGCTGTGGTGTTTCTGCACTGCCCTTCCCAGAGGTCACCTGTCAATCAAACAGTGTGGGCGGGGTTTGGATTTTCTGTCGATGCAGTTTGAGTTTCTGTAGGTGGCGCTCTTTTCCATGGTGGCTATCGCTGCTCATGCTAACTACCCAGTTCTTCTTCTGTTGATTCCAAACAAACCGGAAACGCATCAGACAAAATAAAAAAAAACTTTAAAAAAACATAATCTTGTGGACCACTTTAAAATAACCTGTTATGAAAATACTTTCTTTCCAATCTGTGACAAGGCTTTCATAGTTGTTGGCAGCCTGAATATACATCTGCAGAGTGATATATAACATCTACTGTCAACAGTTTGTCTTACATTATCACTTTGCACTGTATGTGAGGCATGTTGTCCTGCACCATGTGTGTCAGTACGGTATGTATGTTAGTTGCCGATGTCTCTGCACCGCTGCCAAGACACAAACTCCTGGACATTCACTGCACTTGGTGAATAAAGTCAGTCTGACATAAAGACTTCTGCTGTTAGTCCCATTTTAGGAGTGAGAGACAGCAGGACGGGACTGAAAATCTTCTTCCAGTCGCCTCCATTTGTTTACAGTGAAGTTCTACTTATAACTGCATCAAGTTTGACCTGTCTGCACCACGAGACTCACTGGTGATATACTGATATCTGATATTAAGATTTATTTTTAAGTATATGCACTTTACGTGCCCAGGCCAAATGGAATTATGGGACACGCCCATACATCACACTGCAGTATTGATGAGTTGTACACATCTTTTCTGAGCGAAATACTTATACTATGTGTCAATATGTGTTTAAGTAAATTTCTATTTACGCATTTGTACGCATGTAGTCATTTTTCAAAGTTTCCTAACTTTAACACTGAAAAAGTCAAGCTGCCATTACCTGACGGTTTTGGGTTGAAGTCCCTCCACTTTCTGTACAAACCAGCGTCATTACATTTTCAAAATCACACAACGAAATAGTGTTGTATTTATATTTCAATTGATGGCTTGTTTGCCTTCTCTTAGACTCCTGTAATCCATTAGCCTTTCTAATGTTCACAATCAAACAAAGTCAAATATAACAATATGAGAATTACTCAATTTCAAAGAGTCATACATTTTTATTGTTTCCTTTTTCTTAGTCCTTGTTCATCATATTCATTATTATGCTGCAGGTGACACCCCAGTTTCCCTTCAGCGATTAATATAGAGTCTGTTTGTCTAAATATAAAGACACAGATGGATATTTCTCACTTTTGATTTTCAATTTTCAACTTTCCTGTGGAGGTGAACAGCCAAAGGAAACGTTGCTCTCAAACTATCTGGTGTCCTGCAGCAGTAAAGTTACAGTTTGAGGCTAAAGTCACTAAGCTGTCGAGCCTTTTCGTCTCATCTTCACAAAGGGTGCTAATAAATCTCAGGGGAACTATAAAGAGCAGTTTGCATTTGGTTCGGCATAAATCAAAGTGGAACCATGGAGGAAGCAGCCTAACAGTAGCCATACATGATCCCTCCTAATAAAAAAACCCCAGAAGTCGGTCAGTGGTGCTGGTCTTGATTATGCGGCCCTCTCTCACATTCCTGGCAGTATTACCTCGCAGGCCAATAACACAGGCCCCATTGAGCCCCATTACACCAACAACAAGATCATTGAGGAAGTGTCGCACAGGCTGGTCACGCACTTTCCACCGAGCCGGAGCAACACAGCCGCCAAATCTGATTAGTCTCAGCCATGCCATAAATTAAGCGGGCAAATAGCAAAAATAATCCAGTGATCCACTTTTCACTTCAGCAATGAAATTTGTGGCTATCTATCAAGCAACAGGATTCGGCCATGTAAGGGTTTTTAGAGCAATTTGGAGAAGCAGTTTGGAGAATATTAAAAAAACAAAGCGCAGTTTTCTGAATGCAAGTCTAAACTGGGTGAAGAATGAGGCTCAACTGAAGCGCTATCAAAAGCCTTGGAGCTGCAGGAGGGGAAACAGTCTGAGTCCAAACCGCTGGACTGGACTTCTGCTGCGAGGCCGACCGGTCTTTACTACAGTCTGCTCAGTAGTAGGGTTGTCACGATACTAGAACTTCTAACTTCGATGCAATACCCAGGAAAATATCGATATGCGATACCATTTTTGATACCACGGGGGGAAAAAATGAATTTTCAGTCTTTTTTAAAAAAAAATATTGTTTCCATGTTAAAATAAATTTTAACATGAAAACAATATTTTAAAGTTGTCTGAGATCAAACACCACAATTTTTGATTGACAGGTGTCGATCGCCGTCATGATTTGCTCTTTTTTATTGAGGGGAGTGAGCTCATACTGCACAAGCATGTGAAACATCATATTGCCTCCTGGCATCTGCAGCATAGACTGTAAGTTAAGCAAAAAACACAAACACAGAGACCCAAACTAGTCCCTTAATATCCGACAACGCAGGGGGAAATCCCGGTGCAAACGAGACAGATGGACGGACAGACAGACGCACGCTTCTCCATAACGTAGGCCCGATAAAACTCATTCAAAACTTTGCACTTACACAGCAGATTACCCTGCTCTAGTCATCAGCCTATCAGAACACTTTTAGCTTGTTGAAGCAACAGATACCCACCAATGATAGGGAAAAATCAGCAGGGCTAGAGTTAGAGGATTATTGTTGACAGAATGATTTTAATCTGACATTTCAACGTCCGGTCGAGCCTTCTGACCGGGCCCGGACAATGCATCTGAAAACCGGACAGTCCGGTCGAAAACCGGGCATCTGGCAAACCTACTTGATAACATTAGCTAGCTCTGTAGCTAACGTTTGGTTTGCTAGCTAAACTAAAACGGATGATGTGCAGGGTACGTTAACGTTTATGATAAATGTTTAATTCTTCAGTGATGTTGAAACGGGAGCTTTCGCTAACCTCTTGAAATTCTTTATATAGACTGGCGTGTCGGTCCTTAAGGTGCTTCGCCAAGTTTGACGTGTTACCCTTCGTCGGCACCGCTCTGTAGCATCGTTTGCTGACTGAGGCAACAACCCAGCTGACTGCTACTAGTGAGAGGAGGGGCTGTGGGCAGCGGTGCAGGGTGTGTGTGTGTGTGTGTGTGTGGCTAGTGGATGCGGAGAAATAATATGTTTGATTTTTCATTAAGAGAAAGCACTGCAGGTATCGATACTGTTGCAAATGAGTATTGTATCCGTTTCAAATTTTTTAGTATCGATACTTATCGAAGTATCGATACTTTTGACAACCCTACTCAGTATGTTCAGGACATTTACATCACATTTTAGAAATGAGCAGGGCCGAGAATCTTTGCTAAGGAGCTGGAGAACCAGTTGAATCCACAGTGAAAAAGATCTTCCACACACACACACACACACACACACACACACACTATGATGAAAGGTTTGCAGACTGAAAGCTTGGCCTGAACAGCTTTATCTGGCACTTTGTGTATCTGACATGAGGACAATTACTTACATTTCATGCATTTAGCTGACCAATGTATCCAGAGCGACTTACAGTGAATCCAACAGTAGAATAAGCTTAAATTCCTGTATCATCGACATTACAAACAACCAATAATAATAATAAGCAGTACAGTGAAGCTGATAAGTGAGCCGATCAGAGATTCAGACTGCTGGCCCTCGACTGGCTCAGAGTCGATCAGACCAACTCCATTCAGCTGAATTTGAAAGATTGCAGCAACATGATGATTGATTGACTGAGTCTGAATTTCCTCCCACATCCTAACCAGTGACTCCATTCATTTACAACTGGATTTTCCTTATTAAGCCAACACTCTTATCTAAGGTGACCTACAATGACTGCAGCAGTAGAATAAGCTTCAACTCCTAGATAGTAGCCTTACAAGCAGCCAATAGTAAGGAATAGTGTTACTGATATATGAGATATATCCTTTCATTAAATATCAGATATCATCGTCTCTGATACAACCGAGGCTCCTCCTGACCACAGCTACATAAAAACAGTCTAGAAAATCGGCAACCAAATTATATTTTCTTTGCATTTTTATTAATTTAATTCTTCAGTTATGTTTTTTCTAAATGATTTCTTCATTTCAAGGCCTAATGGATCCCGGTTTCACCTGCCACAAAGAGCTGCTAACCCTAAAGGAATTTCATCAGTCTGGGTTTCAAGAAAGTTTTAGTGTCCCATGATGGTCTAAATGCTGTTTTTTCCACCCTGACAAGAAGAACATACTGGGGGAAACACTGAATACTTGCCATTTTTGGCAGTTTGGTAAAGTCAGATTTAATGATATTGAATATCTGCAGAGAATATCGGCACAGAATATCAGCTATTGGTGACTTAAATCCAAAAATATCTGTATCTGCCTTCAAAAACCCACGTGGGTCAAACCCTAGTAAGGGGTGCAATGGTCGCCTTGGACAAAAGTATTCCTGCGTCTGAAATAACCATGTATGATGGAGAAGTGCTAGATACAGAGACTTTTTTCATACAATTACATCTCATCTAACGAGGAGAGGATTCATCCCGTATTGATATTCAGGCCGGACGGTGTGTGTTCAGGTGGATTGTTTCCCAGCCTCCTCACAGCCGGATATTGGCCTGCCGGTGTTACCTGCTGCCTCGCAGGGAGACTGCTGGATCCGTGAAAGCAAACATTAATTACATGTGATGACAGCTCTGTGGAGTGACACAGGCTATTCTTAGGGAGGCGCCCTGTCTTATATCACTACTGAATTATCATAAAAGCACTCTGCACGCACTAACATACAGTCAGTTATTGTTATTACAGACCTATTCAACTCTGTTCTGGCTGTACAGGTATTTATACCTGTTCATGCCATTCCAACTTGTGTAAACCTTTTTTCTTTTGGTCCTTACAGTCCGATGTCTGTGCAACATAGCCTAGATCTGTATATATTTCTGTTTATCCTTTCACTTTCTTCCATAGCTTCCTATTGGTGCAATCAGTCAGGTTTTAACCATGTGTATAGAAAGAGACCTATTCCCAAATTTCTTGCTTTTATCTTTTTATAAACTACTTACATACTGCTTTACTGCCTCTAAAAGAGACCTATTTCCTAAATTTCTATTCTCAAATTTTCTTATATTCTACTTTTGTATAATTTTGTGTTGTTTTTATGTTTGATGCGACCTACGGGAGTGAACCACCCAGTCAAATTCCTTGTATGTGCAAACTAACTTGGCCAATAAAACCGATTGTGATTCAGATTAGCGAGGCGGCCTGCATGTTAACACACACTGGGTTCAATGAACTGCTATTGTCAGGCTGTAGACAGACGGTACAATAAAAAGTTCCTATGGATGGGGACGGGGTGGGGAAAGAGGGGGGGGGCATCTTCATTCAACGGCATGAACGCCCCAAACTGGATTAACTTGTTGGTTTATATGATGACGGGGGAGGTCATGTCATTGCATTGTAATCTTTCACAATCAAGCCTTTTGTCTGGAGAGAAGCGGAGCGGCCGACTGGAAATATCTTAGATAACAGCTCTAACCTACATGAGACATCCAGGAAAAAAAATAATTAATTTCTACGCAAAACATGTATGACATCTCCATGTGCCGGCACTTTGCATATAAAAAGGTTGGCAGCTACGTGTGTTCCTGCAGGCTGTGTATCTTTCTGTGTAGATCCGCCAAGTTCTCCTTGCCAAGTGCCTCCGATTTCATTAGCCTGTGATTACTTGGGCAGGCAGCCAGCGCTCGACGCCACAAATATGAAACACAAATAAGCCGGGTTTGACGGACACGCCGGCGTGTTGCTGGTATCCAGGCAGACACGTACCAGGATAGACCAGGATCTCTGGCACTGAGCTCAGGCCAATGTCAGCCGTCCCTGACAACATGCAGGCCACAGCCATGTTACTGGGCCTGGGACCGGCACGGCACGTCCCGGCCTCGGATCCTCGCCCGGGCTTCTTTCTGCCTGCGTCACCCTCAGCCTGCTGGGATTCCCCCGTGGCTCCGGCCCAAGGAGTGAAGTAACTTGTGATTTTTTTTCTCCCCTGCCTGTTTTTTTGGCAGGAGAATCACAGTAAAAGCCCCACGTGCCAGACAGGCTCTTAAGAAATGTGGATTTTGGCAAAAGAACAGCTGAAAGCGGGCCAACCCATGCTGCTTCCCCCTCTTTAATGGCAGGGAGGCTTGCGGGGAGCAGACAGACACGCAGTCACTGTAATGCAATTTATGCTGACGATGTAAGGTGGGTTGTTACTGCATTGCTCAGCAAAAAAAAAAAAGGGGAAAAAGAAAAAAAAAGATGGGAAACGTTGAAGTGACATGCAGCAGGCTGGGTGCCAAAACCCTGGAGAGGAATTTGAACGTAGAGAAGACATGAAAAAAAAAACAGCCCTTAACAACCTGCAGAGGATTATTCTTTGAAAATAAGAAAACAAACATGCGTCAAACCTGTTTGTCTTGCCTGTGTGTGTCCACCTGTCATTCATTCACAGCCGGTAACCAGTTTAGTGGGCAACTGTCTGTGACTGCTGCTCGTTGAGCCGTGCTGCTGCCGGGCAAACTGAGCAGGCTGATTTAAATGTTACACTCGCTGCTTCCAAATGTTCTTCAAATACCCTCGGGCCCAGATCAGGCGTGTGTGATGACAGGAAGCTGTGTGGATTTCACCGTGTGTGTGGACTGGCCGCTTGTAAACGGTTTTAATAACAAGACGGCCCGTCTCGTTTCGGCGGCGCGAGGGGAAGCTCCGTTCAGAGAACAAACCAAAACACGCTGCTGAAGTGTGAATCCACAAACTTCGACAATCAGCAAACTGAACAACAGGCTCAGTGTGTGAGCGTGTGCGTCTCTTTGACATTACAACATCAACAAGTCGCATGCCGGCTATTCTGGCCACAGCAGCATGCTGTGGCCAGAATAGCCGAAGAGCCAGAAGAGCAACAAGACCAAACTTAAAAAAAAAAAAAAAAACATACACAGAGTGCACAGAGAAGTCAAGACAGGATGTACCTGGTCCTCCGTCTGTCTGAACCTGCTCAGTTTGATATCGCTCAAACCAAACGCTTCATTAAACTGGCGGGCGGACGGAGCGGTTTCCGCGCCAAGAGGAAGAAGACAAAAAAAACAGAAAACTCAGACG
This sequence comes from Centroberyx gerrardi, assembly GCF_048128805.1. NCBI lineage: Eukaryota > Metazoa > Chordata > Actinopteri > Beryciformes > Berycidae > Centroberyx > Centroberyx gerrardi. The sequence continues at coordinate 2,951,008 of NC_136005.1, forward strand.
TCAAAATGACACGACAAATTCCACTACACACCAAAGCTATGAAAAGACAGTCGGTGGCTGCAGGCCAAGCAGCAGGATCTGCGTTTCAACCGGGGATAGACTGATATCTGAGGCTGATACTGGGCTTTTATTAAATATCAGATATCAGCCAGTCATGTCGTCCAGCTCTGATATGATGGAGGTTCGTCCTGACCACAGATACAGAAAAACAGACTGGAAAACCTGACATGACACTTGATTTATTCATTTAATTCTTCAGTTATGTTTTCTGTCAATGAATTCATTTAAATTCAGTAATGTCTCCCAGAGTTTCTCTACCATTGAACAGGTGTGGTGGGTCTCTCTGCCTTAAAGAGCTGCTGACACTAAAAGAATTTCATCAGTCTGGGTTTCAGTGGAGAGTTTTAGTGTCCCACGATGGTCTGAACGCTGTTTCAGAAGCTTTTCCACCCTGATGAGAAGAAAACTACTGAAATGACTTCAGTCTGAAAATATCCAGATCAGTATCGGCCTTCATAAACCCCATACTGGTCGAACCCTAGTTTCAACATCTGTTAATGGTAAATGACAGAAAGTGTTTCTCCGGAGACAAAACACAGACGTCGATTCTTCAAATCCAAAGCAACAGCAGCGATCCCCAACATGTAAACTGGGTTTTATAACAAGGCGTGTTATTCATTAGACCGGCCTTCATTATGCAAAGGCATGGGGAGGCCTTTTAAGACCTGAACTTGATCGCCTACCATACGTTTCTAATCCACAATGGGCCAATCACAACCTAAATCCACCCCCACCCCCCTACACCCCCCACCCCCACCCCCCCACCCCACCCCCCTCGCTGCAGCAGCATTTCTCTCCATCTGAAACACAGTGCTGGTCAGAGGATACCATATGCCACACTGGGCCAAACAGATTAGCGTAGCAATTTCTAGTCAAGCTACTAAGGTGATTGGAGTGTGTGTGTGTGTGTGTGTGTGTGTGTGTGTGTGTGTGGGGGGGGGTTACGATAAGGGGCTGGAAATCTCTCTTAAGTATTTCAATGCTTGATAATCACATTGGGCAGCCGCAGGTGGCAAGATGAACATTCAACCATCTCAACTTCATCGTCATTTTCTTTTCTTTCACCTTGTCAAGTTAAACAACCAAACTTAAGTGAAATTATGTGCACTTTTACCTGTAATACACCCTAAGAAACTAACTTTCCTGTGTGTCAGTAAACCCCACAACAGATTTACAAGCCAGCTAGATGTGAAAACAGAGCAGAACCAGGAAATGATGGCTGGTAACTAATCAGCGACAGCCAAAACTCACCAGCATTTGGCCGGTGGCTGGTGTTAATTCCCCACCCGGTGTGAAACAACAGTGTGAAAATCCGCTTTTCAAATTCTTTTCCCATAAAAAAAATCTGAGAGTAAATCTTTCAAACGACAGAACGGAGCAGACTCTCTCAAGCGTTCTGCTTCATGTTCTCGTCCTTCAGGTTTTCCACTTCTCGTCTTCAGGTTTCAACATCTTACCAGCCGCTGTGCTGAGAAAGGAACATTTCCTCATCGATTTGTGATGTTACACTGAACTGAGGCTCCGCCCCCGCATGATGTTAACATGACAAAGATGTTTCATAACTGTGTTTCTGTCACCTGGACAATATAGAATGATCCATAAGTTATATATATAACTAGGGAGTGACTGATATGGGTATTTGAAGGCCCTGAGTATTTTCCCATGAGTATTTTCTTCTCATCCGGGTGGAAAAGCCTCTGAAGCAGCATTCAGAGCATCATGGGACACTAAAACTCTCCACTGAAACCAGACTGATGAAATCCTTTTAGTGTCACCACACCTATTCAATGGTAGAGAAACTCTGGGATACAATACTGCCTTTAAATGAAGAATTCATTTACAGAAAACATAACTGAAGAATTAAATGAATAAATCAAAAGTCATGTCAGGTTTTCCAGTCTGTTTTTTCTGTATCTGTGAGCCAGGAGGAACCTCCATCATATCAGAGGTGGACAACATGACTGATATCTGATATTCAATGAAAAACCAATATCATCCCAATGCATCAGCCTAACCCTGGCTGTATATAACATATATATGCACTTCAGTTACTAACCACAAATTCCTACACATTCACTGTACTTTGCAAATAAAGGGATTCTGACTCCGGCGTAGGAGGATTTGCTGCTGGGTACGAAATGCAAAAGCTTTAAAACCAAACTGGCTTCCTGTGCCTCAGACCCCCCCCCCCCCCCCCTCTCTCTCACCCCACCCATCCTCACCCACCCCCACCCCCACCCTCCCGCCCGCCAGCCCAGGGTGACAAACTAACACCGACCAGCAGACAAATGCCGGGCCGGTTTTGGTTGCGGCTGTCAGGTTTGTCAGCTTCTACCAGGTAAACAACCAGACTCTCTTCTGTTCGGAAAACGCAATCTGTCTCGTAAAAGAAACATAGAAGAAGAAGAAGAAGAAGAAGTTGCGTTCACTGCCCAGGTTGAGTCTGGTGAAATCATGCCGGGGCCAGAGACACACAGTGGACTCACATAGGTTTCTCATAGGTTTCACTTCAGGCCAGTCTCGGTCTCCTGAACAACTTTTCTGACATCTTGGTTGCGTGTCTATCTATCTTGACTGACTTGTCTTGGACCTTCAACCTTTTCCTGCCTACCTACAGATTTTCAAAATGTTTCGTTTATTTTCTCCCTCACCACTACAAGCAAGTTAAAGGGATTTTAACTTGTGTAGCATGTAATGCTCCTCAAACTTGTATGCATTGATCAGTTGGGTGTTGAAGGGTTTAGTCCAGAGCTCCAGCAGATAGATCTACGTCTCTGTTCACCCTTAAGAAACTGATTAAGTATTATTTTTTACATTTGGAAAGACATGTACGCTGTTTATTGCCTGTTTTGGTCTTGACTAACTCAGTTTGCTCTGGTCTCAACCCTCTTTAGACCTGGTTTTGACTACAGCCCTGCCAAACCTTCCCTGTGACACAGTATTACGTAGCATTACCACAGAATTATTAGTGTGCATAGCAGAAAGGCATAAAAAAGCCAAAGATGACATCTGGCAGTTGCAAATTTCATTTCCCTTTCATTCCTAAAGCCATCTTCAGTTCTCAGATGTTTCTTCACTTTGTCCTTCACTTTGACAAAAAAAAAGGCCTGTTTCTAGACACTGTCAACAAATATGTGCTAACTTTATATCTTAAGTATAGAGCAGTATATATATATAGGATGTAGCCTAATGCAGAATCATGTATGTTTAATGGCGTTGTAACGGCTCTAACACAGAAATGGTGGACTCAAATTGTAAAAGACGAGTTGCCACCATGAGGGAAATCACCAGGCATACATTATGTCATTTAAAATTAATCTCACCGCAATTAATCTGCATTTTTACCCACAAATATCCACTGTAAGATTTCGACTGTAGCAGCTGACACACCAACTGAAATTATCCAATACTGGTCACTAAAGCAACACCATAAACAGCCAAAGACACCGAATATCAGTGTAGTAAATATCTGTAATTACCTATTTCAATTGATAGTTATGGTGTCAGTGTGATGGTGTTTGGGTGAAACTAGCAAACCGAGCTGGGTTAGAATACGTAACCGTCACCACAGTTTAGCTAACCCTCTTGTATCTGAACGCAAACATGAAAATTGCTAGCTTCTGCTCGTTTATTTTCTAATCTGTCTGTTTGAAATCAGGCCAAACCGCAGAGAAACCCTTGCCAAAAATAAAACAGCAACTCTAAATGAGATTATATAACAAATACATTACATTAAACGGTGTTAAAGTAGATTAAACGGACGCATGGCAGTGACTAAGTCTATCAGCTACCTATAAACTATTGATAAGGCGATTTGATAACGTCGTATGTATCGATAAATATGTCCGACAAGTGAAGAGTAAGACAGAAACAGATGGCAACGATGGAAACGGAGAGGATTTGTAAAGTTAAACGTACTATAAGACATAGGAAACACGAAAAAAAGAGAAAAAATAAACTTACCAAATCGTCTTCCGTTTTGTTTTTACACTCTTGGGAACCGGAAGAAACATTCCTGGTTTCTCCGTTTGGTTTGAATCCAGTCCAAAACAAAAAAAAACATAAAGAAGAAGAAGAGGTTTGTGTTGCGTTTATCAGCCAGGAATAATAAAGTGGTTTCATGTGATTTTATAAATATCCACGCATTCGGCTTTTGCATGTAATTGGGTTTCGGAGTCACGTCTTGGTTCAGAGAGCGGAGCTTACATTGTACGAGGCGTGGAGTCTCTCCAGCCTGAACAGTCAAATCATTGGTTGACAAACAGCAATCAGATGCAAATTCCTAACCTCTGAATCAGCAGGGACAGCCCCCCATACACACACCCCGACACAGGGGCTGTCGGACAATGTCGTTATGTGAAGCACTGAGGAGGGGGGAGGGGGGGGGGGGTAAATATAAAGGTGGACATGTGTGAGAAAGACAGTCAAAACCTCATTTATAACTCAAAACACACCTGGCATGTCCTCTCCCTGCAGTTTCTTCACACTTGACCCCTAAAACTGACCGCTGTGTGTTCGTTTTGTTCCCCTGGTGACACTTTGCGGACGGTCCCTTGATGGAGAGCCCCTGTATTGTACAGCAGCAGGGAGGCTGGATGGGAGAATTAATGCTGTGTGTTTGCTGTAAAACTACATAAAACATGCTGTGTGGATGGTTTGGGTGAAGAAGCTAACTTTCTGAAAATATAAAGGTGTGTAAAGTGAGTTTAGCTGCTGGGGTAAATCCCACCTAAACTACACTTTGACACCTTTTTTTAGGTTGAAAATGTATCTTGACAATGTAAATTTATAGTATCATATAAGTAGCAGTAAACTGAGCGTTGTGTAGGCATTTTGTTCCAGTGTTGAGACTTTGGAGACTTGTATTGTACAGCAGGGAGGCTGTTTGGTGTAAAACTGCATAAAATAAGCTGTATGGATGGTTTGGGTGGGAAAAATGAACTATTATGAAGCTCTACATCTTACATTCTGAAAATGAAAAGTGAATAAGTTCATAAAATGCTTCACGGAAGCTAACTTTCTGAAACTAAAAATGTAAAGGTGTGTAAAGTGAGTTTAGGCGGATTCAATCCCACCTAAACTACAGTTTGCCACGTTTGTAAAGTAGCAGTAGACTGAGCATTATGTAGACATTTTGTTCCAGTGTTGAGATTTTGAAAACTTGTATTAGGGATGGGACGATATGTCGAAATTCAATATATCGCAATACAAAAATGTGACATTACGTATTGTGGGGCAGAAAAATGAATCATGATATTAGCTCCATGTTATTCTGCTGTATTAATCACAAATGAGACGCTTGACCATCACAGTTTCACAAGCTCTCCATCCCAATTATATTATTTGAACTTTGTAATGACATTTTTACATTGTTGTTTCCATTCTAGCGAGCCAATGCCATCGCTAGAAAGATTTATGTCTCAGAAATAAACATAATTCTGCACAGTCAGACTTTGTTGTCATTGAACTTTTATTTATTAGGCTACATCATATCGTGGTCGTATTGAATCGTGAACCTCACATCACGTATCGAATGTATCGTGAGATAAGCAGATCATCTCATCCCTGCCTGGTATTGTACAGCATGGAGGCTGTTTGGTGTAAAACTGAATAAAACATACCATATAGACGATTTAGGTGGTAGAAGCTAACTGTTATGGAGCTTTACATCGTATATTCTGAAAATAAAAAGTGGATAAAGTCATAAAATAAGCTGAGTGAATGCGTTGGGTGAAAAAACGAACCTATATGGAGGTTTAACGCTACAGTTTCTGAAAATAAGATTGTGGGTAAAGTGGGTTTAGGTGGGATTTAGTGGAGGGAAAACCCACTGAAACTCACTACCCACAGTTTTCTGTTTTCAGAACAGTTTAACAGCTTTTCTTCCTGTGTTGAAGGTTTTGGCAACGGCCCTTTGTCAGTCCTTGTTTCAAAACCTCAGATTATATATTTCAGATGTAAACTGGACCATTCATGTATAACTGTTTTGTAAAATTGCTGTACTTTATGAATCCAGGGCAGGAAATAAACCTTTCTGTCAGAGTGATTGACGGCTTCCAAAAGTCACCAGCCACTTCATGTATTTCCACATATGATTTTAATATTAGAAAAGCATCAGTGAGTGACGATTGGCTGGCAGCTGGTGGAGTCTCTCAGCTGTTTACTAAAATAAAGATCTCCAGATATTTAAAAAAGAAAAAAGATCCTCCCTCCTTGTCATCAGGTGTTGCCTAAAGCAGTGACTCTCAAACTTTCTCATATCAAGGACCCGAATTTAGTCCACATTAGGGCCATGGACCCCCATTTTGTCTCTCGGACCCAAATCTGACCTAAATTTTTGTATTGCTAGATATGATTTTGTCCAGAATCCCATGACTGTATTGCAGGTAGAGAGATAACAGAGAAACTATGATCAGAACAGTCATTCTTCTACATTCTCTAATTGTGTTTACTTCTTGGAAATGAAATAACGGTGAAATTTAACAATTCATCAATTTGCTGGGGACCCTCTGGAGCCCCCTCAAGGACCCCTGGTGGTCCCCGGACCCCACGTTGAGAACCACTGGCCTAAAGTATTTCTAGTATAAGACTTCATACTCTTATATAACTTCTATGGTCCAATGGAAAACTGTTACTAGAGTGTATTTCTTCCAGTATATTTCTACTTTTATTTCAGTACTGATTAGGGCTCGAGCCATATGGGGTTTTTCAAGACCAATACTAATATTTTTGGATTGAGGCTGCTGATAGCCGATATTTTGTGCCAATATTTTGTGCTGTATATTTAAATTTGACCCTCTTCACTCAAAAAATGACCAAAAATTCCAAGTATTAAGTGTTTCCCCCTTAAATTGTTCTTCCTGTCAGGGTGGAAAAGCCTCTGAAACAGCGTTTACACCATATGACACTAAAACTCTCCATTAGAAGCAGCTAATGGAACAGTTTTAGGTGGACGAGCAGCTCCTGGAGGCAGGGAGAGGCTGCTTTCAGGTTCAGGTTTTACAGACAGACAGCCTGAAGCTGCTGAGTCAGATCAGAAGCTCGGCTCCGTCCCACCGACTGGCCCACATCCCTTTTTACTGAGAGACAGATATCGGCACAGTGATATATATATCGGTCTAAACCTGGTGCTGATTCACTTTTCCCACCAGAGCATAAAGACAACATCTACACACCTGGATCCAGTCATGAAGAAGCAGGAAGTGAAACGCATCGTTCGCTCCTAAACTTTTCATCTCATGTCAGATAAAGGAACAGCGGGTTTTCCTGCACTTGTCAGCACCCTGAAAAAAACATTTTTCAGTAGTAGAGGAGTTTATCAACTTTTCAGTGTATCATGATGAACTCATGTTGGGAAATCACTGAATGATCAAGTTGACTGTGATTTTGAGAAGCAGGAGAAGAAAAAGATGTTACAGGAGAAGAAGAAGAAGAAGAAGAAGAAGATGTTACAGGAGAAGAAGAAGAAGAAGAAGAAGAAGAAGAAGAAGAAGAAGAAGATGTTACAGGAGAAGAAGAAGAAGAAGATGTTACAGGAGAAGAAGAAGAAGAAGAAGAAGAAGAAGAAGAAGAAGAAGAAGAAGAAGATGTTACAGGAGAAGAAGAAGAAGAAGAAGATGTTACAGGAGAAGAAGAAGTTACTTTGAATATTTTATTTGTAGTTAAACTTTAAAAGCTGCTCTCTAAGCCCAGACATCATAAGAGTGTTTCTGTAAATGTTTATCATAGCTGGTTTTGGACAAGTCAAATAAAAAATTGTTACACAAAAGTCTATTAAACAAACTAATTCTGTCCTTTTTAAATGTTCTTGATAAGTGTATGTGTTGACATCTTCATAAATGACAGGTTTTGTGAATCTGATATCAAAATGGTTCATATATAAAATGATCATGTTTGCATATTCTCCACCTGTATAAAGTCTGATCCTTAAGCTCACTAACAGACTGTATCTTTCTGTGTGAGAGCGCCACCTAGTGGAGAAAAATACAAACCAGAATATTCCTGTTCCATTGAAAGTACTGCTGTTTTTCCAAAATATGATTCTACATGAAAACACTGTTATGCAATACTGAGATGATATTTTTATTTGAGCAGATTAGAAGTGCCAGGTCAAACTGCTGGCTCTGATCTGAAGCTAATGACTGACAAGCGGCAATTTTTCCAACACACACTTCCAGTTTTGTAAATTTGCTTCTGGATGATGCAACTGAATAATATGAAGAACCTCTATTTCAAAATGCTTCAAGTCAAAAATCATTACCTAAAGTTCATCATTCAGTATCTTTAAAATACAGAGGATCCAGTCTGTATTAGTGTTAACATTTTGCCAACTAAGAACATAAGTTGCCTATTATACTTCCATAAATACCATCATTTTGTTTTAATTTTGTGCTGTCAGTCATTTTGTAGGAGTATCTGACGCTGTTTCTACTTTCAGGGATCTAAGTTTAGACCAGAACTCTTTAATCTGGGTTTGGTCTGAGCAGTAAACACATGTTTCAGCCTGTAATGATGTAGGTGAGTCTGACCGCAGCCTGGCTCGGTGAAGCGTTGTGTGTCTGGTGAGGTGAAGTCATGAAAAGGGGAAGAGCTGCAGTGAAATGTCTGCTCAAAGGAACATTTCAGTGTTTTCTTCAAAGCATCCGGTTGCGTCTTATTTTCAGGAACCGCTGCATGAACGGGTTTCCCAACTGAGTTCTGTCAGCAGGTTTGACTCTAATTACAAAGTCTGTCATGAATAATAAGCTGCTTGTTATCAGCGGTCTGACGAGTTTCCTGTTTACATAATGACATGTTTTCTAGACTTTAATTTCTTGAGTGGATTTGAAGGTTTGATGTGACTTTCCGCTCGGCCCGCATCACTTTATATCTCAGGATGTTTCTTCAAGTCAACAAATATAATATGCAAAAGAGCAGCTGGTTCACAGTTTCAGAAAATGAGCAGTCATGAATATAGTGAATACAGGGCCAAACAACAAGAGTTTCCAGACTTTTTGTGAAATTCCTAAACTTATCTAAATCTGGAAATTACTTCTTCCACACATTTCCACACTTAAGACGATTGTAGAGTAAAGTATTTCTAGTATAAGACTTCATACTCTAATATAACTTCTAAGTTCCAATGGAAAACTGTTACTAGAGTGTATTTCTTCCAGTATATTTCTACTTTTATTTCAGTACTGATTAGGGTTCGAGCCATATGAGGTTTTTGAAGACCAATACCAATATTTTTGAGTTGAGGCTGCTGATAGCCGATATTTTGTGCCAATATTTTATGATGTATATTTAAATTTGACCCTCTTCACTCAAAAAAATGACCAAAAATTCCAAGTATTCAGCGTTTCCCCCTTAAATTGTTCTTCCTGTCAGGGTGGAAAAGCCTCTGAAACAGCGTTTGCACCATGTGACACTAAAACTCTCCATTAGAAGCAGCTAATGGAACAGTTTTAGGTGGAGAGGCTGCTTTCAGGTTCAGGTTTTACAGACCGGCAGCCTGAAGCTGCTGAGTCAGACCAGAAGCTCGGCTCCGTCTCACCGACTGGCCCACATCCTTTTTTACTGAGACACCTAACCTGGAACCTGGTGCTTGTTCACTTTTCCCGACAGTGCATAAAGAATCAGAACTTCACAGCAGTGGGGTTTCCAGCAGCCTAAAAAGCTTTTGATTGTAGATTATGGTTTGACTTTGGTTTTGGAAGGCTGACACAAATACAGATATTTTGCACCAATACTGTCTCTGGAGAAACACTTTGTTATTTCCCATTTAAAGATGTTGAAACTGGGTTCGACTGATATGGGTTTTATGAAGGCAGATACTGATTCAGACGGAAGTCGCCGACAGCGAATGATTTGTGCCGATATTCAGTGTGTTTTAATTTGATGATGCCAAAAAATAACAAGTACTCAGTGTTTCCCCCCAGAGCTTTCTTCTCATCAGGGTGGAAAAGCCTCTGAAAACGGCATTCAATCCATCATGGGACACTAAAACTCTCCACTGAAACCAGACTGATGAAATCCTTTTAGTGTCAGCAGCTCTTTAAGGCAGAGTGACCCACCACACCTGTTCAATGGTAGAGAAACTCTGGGAGACATTACTGAATTTAAATGAAGTCTGTTTCTCTGTAGCTGTGGTCATTTATGTCCTGCATGAAGTGAAGTCAGTCAGTTTTATGAAAAGTCTCTGGACTGGTCGTTGAATTATGAAATAAAAAAAACATCAGTGAAGAGTTACACTTACATTTATTCAATTCATCTTTTCAGACACAGCTTTCAGCACTCTGAAGTACAGATTACACAATGAAATGCCTTGCAATGAGGAAAAATACCTCAAATCCTTTAATAGTTGCAGTGATAATTATAAATAAGTACTGGTGCACACACATCATTAAATACACAGGGACACAGCTAGCGTATAAAGCTTTCAGACTATTGCAGTTGGAGTTTTCCCATTAAAACGTTGGCACACATTTGATTTGAGCTTCATATTTACAGCACCACTAAACCCTAACAGGCAGTTAGAAAGGTGTAAAAAGTTGGCAGCACCCCGAGGCGCCGGGCTTGAAGTTCCTCTTCAAGAAAGCATAAATTGACACAGAAAATGACACCATGTGAAATCACAACATGACATTCAGAGTGGGAAGTCGAAAGCCTGAGAAATTGGATTTCCACACAACAAGCGCACAAACTTTGGTTGTTGACAAAATGCACCGGCAGCTCAAGTTTCAGTTTCATCGTACCGTCGTCGACAGTACAAAAACAAATCATGGAGGAACGATTTTAAATAACCTGGATATGCGTTTCCAAAAGCTAGTCAGTACAAATGTAGAAATATATGTACAGAAAAACGTAGAAACTCGTTGTATGCATTCATAAGGCATAAGTGCTTGTCCGGGGGTTGTTCATGTTGAAATTGAGATGAAAAGTGTCTGTGAGTCGAAGCACAGCAGCTTCTGCCATCAAAATGTCTACAATGTGGTTCACCTTTCTATCAATTCATCACATCTACCGTACATACAGTATAGGAACTGGGCAGGAGAAGCTGATTTGGTGGGAAAAAGAAGTTTTCAGAGTTGTATGGTGAGTGTAAACTGAGTGAACTTTGTGTTGGCTGCAACAAATCCATCATTCCATTGAAACAGTACAGGCTAACCAGCAGCTTTGAAAAGCTACAGTACATATTATCTTTGACTTGTCTGTTATCAGTATTGACCATCAGTGAAGTAACATTTAGTGCACCTGTGATGAGATGCAGAGATTATGAATACGTAAAAAAAAAAAGCTTTAGATCATGCAGAAATCCTACGTGAAGAGTTTGAGTTCTCTTCTGTACATGATAATGAGCAAAAGATGACGCTATTTTCAGAGTAGAAGCTAGTTTCACACCCGGGACAAAAGACTAAACATTTATTCTCTTTACCTAAACCGACGAGCGACGGCTCTGTGCTTTCAGAGACATTTGTACTATTCATGCTGCGTATATCTCACTACTTCGTCTCTTTACACGAAATCCTACAGGCGTTCCCTTCAGGTAGCGATGCCTTCAGGTTCCTTCAGACCGGTTCCTCTGGTTCTCACACCTTCTTATTCATCATCAGCACTACAGAGGAGACTCCGCTCAGTTTGGCCGAGGCAGAGCGGACATTACAGACTTTACAGAGCTGAAACACTTCCCCCCCGAGTCAAATTCCCGTTCATTTTTTCCACGGCGAATTTGATTATTATAATGATTTAACTGTGTAAGACTTACATGACGACTACACACGTTCCTGATGTCAACTTTGTTATTAAGAAATCCTGAGTTCATCGGGAAATACTGCACTACCCGTGAGCTTTAGCGAGTTCCCACCAATCGGAGACGTCGCTGTTACCATGGAAACCAGCGTGATGCGTGGTTGGTAGCCAGAACAGATTGACGTTAGCGTTAGTCGGCTAGTAAACTGTATCAGGGATCGGATCCGCTCCACCGTGGCTTTAACTGTCGGACATGATGAAACTCGTCACAAATCAGTAATCACTATTATTATATTATTGACTATCACTGTTAAAAATTAGAGAACGGGAATTGATGATGTCACTCGCATAAGCAGTTCATCCCTCTTAAAAAACGTCATGTACACAGTTTTGTACCGCTAACTTTTTTGGATTTTCCTATATATACTGTATATTTTTTTTCTGAATACATTGTTATGAGCTCATGAACAGCTGGTTGGTTCGGTTCAAAGGTTAAAACTCTTTATCTCGGTATTTTTTGAAAAGCCAGTGGAGAAAATGAACGGGAAATTTACTTCCAGAAGCACGGCCGGAGAAAAGGAAGCGGGGAGGTTTCAGCTCTGTTGGCGGACATTACAGACGTTATAGAGGTTACGTTACAGACCGGACACACCTATCTACACCTGGCAGAGCCTCAGAGGAGGGGGGGGGGGGTGGAGGGGTGGAGGCGGGGTCGCTCTCTCTCCTCTCAGCTCATCTGCTCCAGGTAGGCGGACAGCAGCGGACTGGGAGGCAGGAACTCCTCCTGTTTGTTCACCACTTCAGTCTGCCGGGCGCCGTTACAGTCGCTGCCTGAGGGACACACACACACACACACACACACACACACACACACACACACACACACTTAACTCCTCTCATTTATGATAATAACAATAAACTTTATTTGTATAGCACCTTTCAAAACGAAATACCAAACATAAAAGGAAAAATGTCTGAAAAGCCCTAGGTCTAAAAAAGCGGTTGTAAGAAGAGATTTAAAAGAAGATAGTGATCTGGCCCGATTTCCTCAGGCAGGTTATTCCACATGTGAATACATTTATGCAAACTGAAAAAGTGTCTTCTTTTTTGTTTTTTTCTCTCACTCAAGAACTTTATTCCCAAATGTGTGTTGTGTACAGGGGTTCGACCTATGTGAGTTTTTGAAGGCTGATACCAATACTGATATTTGTAGACTGAAGTCACTGATAGCAGATATTCAATATCTTCAAATGTGACCATTTTCATGCCAAAAAACTCAGTCTTCCGTGAGTATTTTCTTCTTGTCCGCTTGGAAAAGCCTCTGAAACAGCATTCAGAGCATCATGGGACACTAAAACTCTCCACTGAAACCCAGACTGATGAAATTCTTTGTGTCAGCAGCTCTTTAGGCAGGATGACGAATCAATTTACAAAAAAATAAAAGAAAATGAAAGGTGACATCTGTTTTTCAGTAGCTGTGGTCAGGAGGAACCTCCATCATACACATGGACAATATGAACCTGATATATAGACCAACTGATATATCTGGTATATAGTATGTACAGATGGATTTGTACTCACTGGCAGAGACGAGGTCCATGTACTGGCAGACAGCGTGGAGCAGCAGCCGCTCAAAACTGAGACACAAACAGAGACAAGACTCATTATCCTCTGTCCAGTCACACAAATCTTCTTCCTGATCCAAAATGATCAAGTAGCCTATTACTTTTGCTGCTGCCATGACCCACTTTTTTGCAGACCATAAATGTGGATTATTTTAGACTTTTTCAGACTTTTTAAAGGACGCTCTGTAAAATGTATGTACATGTACTGAAAGCTTGTACCTGCTGCCGAGGTTGGTGGTGTAAACTGAGTGAGGCTGAGCGTTGAAGAAGCTCAGCAGGTTTTCCTCAAGCACTTCCAGAGTTCCCTGTGGACCAACACACAACATTAATGAGACACAGCAGCAGTGGGTGGCAGGGGGACAGCGTCCTGGAACCAGAAGGACACAGGTTCGATCCCCACAGCGGCCAGGTGTAAACTAACATGGATGATTTTGGTGTCTATGCTCTCATCATCACTTAATTAATGGCCAAGTTGACCAAGGGGTCAATCTCCTAAAAACTTGGTGTCTTCCTTATGACCAACAACTACACAATAGAAATAAGTGTGAAAATTTTGACAATTTGACACTTGCATGACTGGGCTGATTTCACACACACACCAAGAAACCGCATCATTATTAAGACCTCACAAATTTAATTTAAGGGTTAAACTGCTATATTGTAATTGTATCCAAGATGTCTGTGTAGATTCATTTCAGTCCTCCAGGTAGTAACATGTCCAAACAAATAGAAACAAAATCCACTGGACATAAAATGAAGAGTTGAAGACGATTCAGCAGCAATAAGCAGAACTGATGAAACCTCTCAGCTGAGTGACGAAATGTCTTCAACTCTTCATGAAGTCCAGTGGAGTTTGTTTCTATTTTCCGTTACCAAAGACAATTTAATGCCTTGTGTTTAGATATAATTGAAGATATTTCCAGATTTTTCCAGACTTGCAGACGCCCTGTAAACGCCTTGAATGTTAATGTGATATGACGGTGAGATTAACTGATAATATCAGTGACATGGACGTTCAGCCTCGGAGCAGCGAGAGCAGATACTCACTATGGGGATTTGTTTCCGTTTCAGAGTCGCCCGCAGCCTCCGATCGATCCTCTGGAAGTAGTCTTGAGCAGTGAAGGCAGGATTTACTGTGGAAAGACGAACGACAGTCAACCGACAGTCGACCGACAGTCAACCGACTCAGCCCCGCCTTCAACACCAGGGAAGACGTTAGACATGTTGAGGCTGGACTCTCACCATTCCTCTGGTCTTTGAGGATGCGGAGGGAGTTCTTCTTCTTGGCTTCTTCCTCCAGCAGCGACAGCAGCTTCTCCTGCTCCTCTCCGGAGCGATTCATGAAGTCGTTCCACGGCTGCAGGAGGATGAGGAAGAGGAAGATCGCTCAGTTTCAAAACTCACACAGGTTTTATTGGTGCGGTTACAGATTTGACATCATGCCTGCATCAAAGGTGCAACACAAACTCTCAGATTTCTGTCTTCAGGAGAGTTTTACAGCATTACAGGAACTCATGTACCACAAAACTTATAATAAAGACTTTTTCTACAAAATGCAGTTTTCACAACACCAGAACACAGTTGTCTGGAACACGTTTCCCTTTGAGAAAAAAAAAGTTTGATCTTTTTTCTATTAACTGAGCAGCCCTGCACCTTAGTCGAGTGCAAGTCAATTACAGGACCAGGTTTAGTCGGGTTTGAGTCAAGACTGGGTCCAAAGGGGGTCGAGACCAAGACCAAAACAGGCAATAAACACCGTACATGTCTTTCCAAATGTAAAAATAATACTTAATCAGTTTCTTAAGGCTGAACAGAGATGTAGATCTATCTGCTGGAGCTCTGGACTAAAGCCTTCAACATCCAACTGATCAATGCATACAAGTGTGAGGAGCATCACAGACTATACACAGGTTGAAATCCCTTAAATAGTCTGTAGTGTTAGAGAGAAAATAAACGCAGGTGGACCAGGTGGACTCCAGACTGAGACTGAACTCCAGTACTAGATAACATCCAGGACAGCTGCGTGTCAGAGTGAGGCGTACCTCCACGTAGTTTCCGTTGGTGCAGGCCTCGGTGAAGATGGAGGGGATGGCCGGGTTGCTGCACACCTCCAGCTCATCTTTGGCGCACTCATCTCTCTCCAGGAGATTAGCAAGGAAGCGCGCTGAGTTTTAGTAAAGGAGGGAAGAGAGAGGGACAGGGTGTTAAAACAGGCTTGCAAAAATGAACCAGTGGATTTATTAATTCAAGGTCCTTTATTTCGTTATTAAAGCAATGTGAAGCCAAGAGGTTCTAAGAAGTAACAAGAATAACAAGAAGTCTGCAGTGAAGCTGAGCTGGGACGTTTCATTTCAGGGCATCAGACTGATAAAAATGGATCTATGGATTTGTGAATTCAAAATTCTCAGATGAGCTGAGCTGCACAATGATAACACATGGAAGCAAACTGATAAAATATGGTGATAAAATGCAATGATATAAAACACAGAACGAAAGAAAAGAGAAATAAAAGAGATTAAAAAAAAAGGAGGCAACCAAAAAAAGGCTCAGTTCAGACCGCAGGCCTTCATGTTCAAAAACTGCTGCTCATATGAGATTTTTTTGGATGACTCTTCATATCTATTCTAGGATGTGACCCAGATCTGATACTAATATGACCTGACAGAGAAGTGGAAAAGGCATGCAGAGTAGCAGTAACAACAGTTGTGACATTCATTTTTGAACCTGCACTTCTCTCGCTTGTTTCAACACATTTCAGTTATGGTATGAGCCTTCTAGTTTTGACTCAACTGAGGCGTCGAGTCAGCTATTTGTCTTTCTTTCCACTGTTGTGTCTCTTTGGCCTCCATGCTAACACCGACTCAGCCAAGCTGCTGTGGTGCTAAAATGATGACAGTTGTCTCAGGTGACTGACGAAAGATTCACTTATTGTAATGGCAACTCTGACAAATTCTGATATGGGCGTTCAAATACAAGTTTCATGCCTCAGGATCTGATTTTGTGGCACATATCCATGTGATCCAGATTCGAATTGGAAAAACTGCGACTCCATGCTGCTTTTTTCTGTTCACATCGATTAGAAAACATCAGATCTGAGTCACATGGGAGGGGAAATAATCAGAATTAGGACACTTTCTGCTGCAGTGTGAGCGGAGCCTGAATGAACACACACACAGCATCGGGGGGAAATGGTGAAACAAGAGTACGACCCAAGACTTCCAAAACATCTCACCTCAAAACGAAGAAAAGAAACCAAACAAATGTCAGGTTCTATGTGAAGCAGAGCTGTGTGTCTGCAGAACGTCTGACAGGTGGATTGAGACTCACTGTTCTCCTGCCGGCGGAGGCTCTTCTTGCCTTTGGCTCGGGGCGTGAGGTCGGAGTTGCGGATGGCTTGGTTGATGAAGAACTGCTTCTTCTTGGTGGGAGACACTCGCTTGGCGGGGGAGCTGGGGAGGGAGCTGCATTTACGCTCCTCTATCAGGCTGGGAAAACACAGAGCCACAGCTCACTTTAGCCTTGTTCAACACATGAATGAGTGAAGGAGAAATCCCCCTCAGATCCTCTTACACTGTTAAATATCATCTATCTGTGATGTTCAATACAATCCAGGAGTTATTTAGTGATGAAGTGTCGTGATTTACTTTTTTGGTAAACCCACTTCCCCTCAACTTGCCTTGTCTACTTCTACTTCAATTACTGATTTCCTACATTTCCCAGAATGCCTTTGTGTACGGCCGTGTAAGGGCGTATGATTGTATAAATAGCTTGAAAGTGTGATCATTCAGCTGTGGATTATACGTTCTGGCGGACAATGTGATACAGAGCACAGAGCAAGACAGCAAGAGTTCTTCCAGTTAAGCAAAAGTGAAAGCCACGCCCCAACTCAAACTCAAGCTATCTTGATGCTGCATTGCATTCTGGTCTATTTCCTGCTCCTATTAGTCTCTCTCCTCTTCTATGATGGATTTCTCCCTGTATGATTGTCGAACGTCGGTGCAAAATGCCCTCACTCTTTGATTCTTAGGGACTGACACCCAAACCTGACATTTACCACTGATGTTTCAGTGTTACAGTGTTTTAGGGTGTATGCACTGTATTCCTGTATGCTGTGTCTCTATGTAGGTTATCTCTGCAGTATTTCAAAAGGCACATGAGAGTGTAGTGAGGCTGCAGATGTGTCATCCCAGGAGGTTTATCTCCTCTGCAGAACTGGGTCAGTGGGTTTCAGATGGTTTCCTGCCTGACTGGCCAGCTCCCTCTGCTGAGGACATTTTTAGCCCTTTGCCCTGCAGGTTGGCAGCGTTACAGCAGGCTGGGCACAGCAGCATGCACCATGTAATCTGACTCTTGTTTAAGTTTGAACAAAATGACTTGACATAAACCTCAGCAAACCTGTACTGTGGTGACCATGGAGCATAGTATAGGTTTAACCTGCATTTTATAGTCTCACAAATATTGTATTTTCTCAATTCTGCAACTTCCCCCTAACCCTAGACAACAGAGCAATCAATTTAACGTTATAACCTGAATAAATAGGTCAACTGGAAATGCCAAACTAGACACCGTTTCTACACAGGCAAGACTAACCAGGCAATTCCCTGGTAGTAACACACATAGTAAAACACAGTTAATTCCCTGGCAGTAATACGTCAGCGCTACTAGACCAATACTACACACCCAGGCTGATTAGCAGGCTGGCTAGCTAACAGCTAAAAGGCTATGAAGGACAGAGGGCTAAACGCTGCGGCCAGCTTTAACCTTACCTTAACAAGTAACCAAATTAGCAACCAGATTCCAATTAATTAGCAAGCTAACTAGCTACCATTTAAGGTCAACTAATTCCAACCAAAACCTCGAGCCGTAAAACTAACGTTAGCTATTTTAATGGGTTGCTGGCTTACGCTAGCTGGCTACAGATTTGTTATTTTCACTCACATATTAAAATCCTGTTCTTCATTGTTGTCATTTGTCAGAACAACCATCTTACGAAGCGAAACAAACGGAAAGAGCCCACTTTTAGATCTTTACAAAACGTGTAAAAAAAATAAATACACTTGCAACGACAAACAAAAGTTAAAGCAAGATGTTTTGCAGATTCGATCTGAGCTAGCTAGCTCCCTGCTAGCTTGGCAGTGGGCTGAACCAAACAAACAAAAATAGCTACTGTCTCCTACATGGCACCAGAACGAGGCTCACAACCATAGACAGAGAGGGGAAGAAGCGAGAGCTATCACTCTGTCCCTATTTCCATGTGTCACAGTCGGACCAGAGTCCGCTCTCACTGAATTTGCTGCATTCACATGATATTGGATAAAGGCTTCTTGAAAAACCAAATATGGATTTGCTGCAGTGCTTGCCGCCTGTGTTGATACGATGTAAATGCAGTATGACTGGAGTGTGGTTTGTTTTTTACTTTTGAGTGATTCATCTTCTCAAGATACCATCTTTGGTACCCTTCATCAAAGAAATGCCTCTCATATCTGCAGAATAAAGCCTCTGCCTCCTCCATCATGTTCATAACCAGCAGCCCACACTGGCTTCACTGACTCAAGCATAATCACTGCTTTGATATAATGTGAAACAACAATGCAGTTTACCACTCATTACGTTTGGCCGCAGTTTGTGTTTGTGTGTGTTGCCATAACAGCCAGTTTAATAACAGGACACACACTGTTTTTATTGTTCTGAGTCAGTCTCACTGCTGCTGGGAGGATGGGAACTTTACAGTCCGATACGTCTGAAAGGAAGTTTTTGACAAAATAGAAAACTTTGTGGAACATAATTTGGATTTGTTTTATTCTCAAAATCAGCCTGCATTTTGATTTCAAGGTCCTTTTTGAGAGATGTTTGGGAAGTTTCAAAGGACAGTCTTGTTTACATACAGCTGCTGGAATGGGGAAGAAGAAGAAGACAACAGGGGAAATGCGTCTGGAAGAGCCTGAAGCAGAAACTCATCCGATGATCCTGGGTGAAGTGATGAAGTCTTTTCCCAGGAGGAACACGGTGAAGTCAAAGCAGAGTTGTAAAGTTTCCACCTCAGACAGTAGATCCAGTAAAGCTGTGGTCTCTACATGTGAGAGATCAGGGAATACAATGAGGCTCTGTGTTAATCTAATGCCTGTCCTGGCCTCAGCCAAGGAGGAAGAGGAGGAGGAGGAGGAGGATGAAGAGGACAGCGGTTGTCCAGATGAAGAGAAACCAGAAATCAGCAGCACAAGTGATTCAGCTCTCAGTAAATCTGAAGAAACTCAACTGAGACACAAACCAAGAGATTCTCACACCGGCTTGGTTTTGGATCGAGCCTCAGAAACCCGAACACTGAAGCCTGTGTGTGTTCTGCCTCCTATATGTCGACCTGAACCAATCGCTGGGTGTCTGGAGCGTCTGAAGACACACACTCCTCTGCCTCCCATCCGTTTATCTGACCACAATGCAACAGTCGCTCCAAATATCACAACAGAAGTCAGTGAAAGCGACGTGTCGGTCTGCAGCAGGCCGTGGATAGACAATCCACTGAGCTCTAACTGTGTAAGCAAAACTACAAAAGGACTTCACTAAAACATATTCTACTTCTTTGTCAATTTTCTCATCATTAAAGACATCTGGTACTAAAGATGTCAAGGTGGAAAGGGAGAGCTAGTATTTCTGTTTCAGGCATTAAAGAGGAACTAAACCCCAAACCCAAACCTGTGTAAAGCCTGACATCTAAAGGGGAAAAGCATGATACTGAAATGGCCGTCTGCTATTGGCTGACCCTTGGTGCCAGGTGATGTCACCTTCTATAGAGTACAACAGGTGGTGACATCACCTGGCACCAACATCAGCCAATAGCAATAGCCAATAGTCAGGTTTTACACAGATTTGGGGTTTGGGGTTTAGTTGCTCTTTTAGTAATTTAGGACTTTTATCACCCAGGCAACCAGTAGGAATTGCAACAACACAGACAAATCGCCCCACTTCCCTTTCCAGAAATATCAGATTTCCTATTTTGTTGTAGTTACTGCAAATAATGCAAAGTCCAGAATGACTCGTCTAAAATAAAACTTACCCAAGCAGAAATAGGAGTAAATACTTAAAAAAAAGAAATGACTCAGGTGTAAGTTAAAGTACAAACTTTAAAAAGCATTTAGAAAAGGAAGTGTTACTCTAAAAAAAAATGTATAGTGCTTTTCATGACCTTCAAAGACACTAACTAACTTACATAAACCAGAGGTATATAATTTATATATGTGTATAATTTATAAGAATTTACACTACTTCAAACTGAAAATGCAAAATGAAAGAATAAAGAAACATCTAGAAGTAACTGGGAGATTAAAAACAATTTTAAACAAGTGAATTTCTAATTTCTCTACTACTCAGGTAGAGCAACTAGTTACTTTTTACTCCCGAAAATAAAAAGTACTGTCATCCACCACAGCTGCTGTGTGTTTTTAGGAAATAATCTGACTCTGTTCAGTCAGCTGATGACTCCTCTCTGCCTTCTTGTCTCTGACGCAGAAGTCTCCAGAGTTTCGTCTTCCGGACATCTCCCTGTCCAGTCTGGACGCTCTGCTGCAGGCGGTGACAGAGAGGCTGGGCAGGAGGAGGAGGAGGAGGAGAAGGGGGGGTGATGAAGGAGCGTGGAGACTCCTCCCTCCTCCTCCTCCTCATCATCTTCATCCTCTTCCTCATCCTCTCCTGACGGCTGAAACGATGCAGAGTCTGACAGACAGGAGAGCCGGACCGCAGGCTGACAGGTAGTGAGACTGTAGACTGGATGTATGGCTGTTTTGTCTAGAATTTTTCAGAAGATTTATTTCAATGTACAAACGGTGAATATGGAAAGTACATCATCATTGTATATATTAGGATTAGATTGATTTATCAATTTGCCAATATCGGCCTTTGATTAAATACAGACTGGAAAACCTGACAGGACATTTTAGTGTCTTTGCACATTTTTATTTATTCATTTATTTGTTCAGTTATGTTTTTTTTTTTATAATTAATTCTTCATTCAAAGGCCTAGTGTATCCCAGAGTTTCCCTACCATTGACTAGGTGGAGAGTTTTAGTGTCCCATGATGCTCTAAATGTTTCAGAGGCTTTTCCACCCTGACAAGAAGAAAACTCTGGAGGAAACACTGAATACTTGGAATTGTAGGATGAAATGGTCAAATTTAAAGATACTGAATATCGCCACAAAATATTTTTGAGTTGAGTCTGAAAATATTAATATTGGTACTGACCTTCAAAAACCCATATGTGTTGAACCACAGTGTTTACTGCAGTAGGTACAAAATTGAGCATGAATGTTTTCACTTTCACTTTCACTTTTTGCTAAATTTTTCCTGATCCACAGCACAGAATGATCATAATATATCTGTGGGGGTTGATAAGGTAGTTGATCAATACCAATGACTCAGTGATTACTTGGCCAGCTGCTGAGATTTCTGGCTTTCAAAACTCACTTTCCAGCCTTTACTCTGTTTTAGAACCAGTGGTGGAAGAAGTACTCAGATCTTTTACTTAAGTAAAAGTAGAAATACCACAGTATAGAAATACTCCTAGTAAAAGTCCTGCATTCAAAATGTTACTTAAGTAAAAGTACAAAAGTATTAGCATCAAAATGTACTTAAAGCAACAAAAGTAAAAGTACTCATTATGCAGAATGGCCCATTTCAGAATAATACAGTATATATTATATTATTGAATTATAATTATTGATGCATTCATGTGTAAGCATCACTTTAATGTTGGAGCTGGAAAAGGTGGGGCTGATTTCCACTACTTTATATACTGCTGGGTAGCTTACAGTAATCTATAATAATACATCACAATTTATTAGTTGATTATATTTTGTATTAATAATCTGAATCTGCAAAGTAACTAGTGACTTAAGTTATCAAATAAAGGTAGTGGAGTAAAAAGTACAATATTTCCCTCTGAAATGTAGTGGAGTAAAAGTATAAAGTAGCATAAAATGGTAAAGTACAAGTACCTCAAAATTGTACTTAAGTACAGTATTCGAGTAAATGTACTTAGTTACTTTCCACCGCTGTTTAGAACAAAAACTCCCAGCCACTGCAGTGTCAAAACTCTATATTGACATAAGATAGCACTTTATTGATCCCCTTGGGGAATATAGTGATAAATATAGTGATATATTAGTTCTTCGCTGGATGTTTCAGTTGGATCTCTCCTCTAATTAAATAGCTTACTCCTCTATGTTGGGAAAATGTGACTTTATTGAGAGAAGTTCCATCAATGTTGTTGTAATTCCTACTGCTCACCAACAGAGGAAAATAAAGCTCATAGATGACTTCATGCCTCTTTAATGTCACTGAGCAACACACTGAATCCCCTCCTTCACTTGCACTAACAGCGTCAGCTAAAGGCCTTCAATGCAAAGAAAACACTCCAGTAAATGATGATTTCTGTGTTATGTGTGAGCAGGGCAGCAGCATCAGAGATGTCAGTGGGTGGATGGAGAGTGAACAGACAGACCGGCCTCCCTCCTCTCCGCCCGGCTCCCAGACCTCCACCCACCCTCACCATGTCCAAGAGGAGCCTGCTGACCGCCAACACACTGCCACGAGCCACCAAAAACACACTGTACTGACAGTATACTGAGCTTTGTCGAAAACGATATATCAACAATATATTTTTATTGACTTTCAGAGCGAAACATTCACAACAGATATATACCCGTTTTCTTCTATACTTTCTATACATGTTTTCAGTATGTGCATCTCTTAGTACGTGCACAGATAAATAAACGTACCCATGTTCAAGTATAATACCTCATAAGACCAGTCAGCAGTACAGTTTCATTCCAAAATGAGACATCCACCATTTGAACCGACTTACCAATGTTTTATTTAAAAAAAACTATAGTATTATTAATCATTTCAGCTTTTACATTTTTATTTTTCAGCTTTTTAAATATTGAATTACTAATTTCAGGTTTCAAAATTATCTGTATTATGTATACACAGCATTTTGGAATGAAACCCTTCTGATATTTTTGACTCATGCCTATAATTACTATCGTAACAATCTTTTCTGAATACGTAACAGTGCGTCACAGTGCAGCAACAACCTGCTTTGGAAATACAGTCAGCTACGTCATTTTTTGGTTAAAAAACACAGAGATCATGAGACTAATTCAAAAACAGATAAAAAATGAATATAAAAACAACCGTTGACCGAAGGCAGTGTTGTGGAGTCCAGACCAAACTCAGGGTTACGAACAATTCTCCATTTCAGAATTCCATACAGTATTTCTTGAAGACTTATTTTGAACTGGATTTTTAGATTTTTGTTGTTTTGTTTGTTGTGTTCAATATCAAGTATGTTGATAGTTCCTGGGCAATATGACTAGTCCACATTACACTCAACAATTATAAAACTGTGAAATGACAGTCTGCAACTACAAACAATGCAGAGTCATGCCTGTGTATACCAGGAATAAACAGTTTTTCCCATAATTTTATAGTCCTATATGCATGTTTTCCAAATGTTTCAATACCTTGAACTTATCAAATTAAATTTCCAGACTTCCCAGACCTTTGAACCCTGTATACTGGATTCCATGCCTCTAAATGTCATACATGGAGAAATGAAAACAGACAACATGGCTTCATTATCAAATGACCAATATGATTGTAATTAGCAGCAGAAGTGACGAGTTTTGATCCAAAATGAGACTCCCACCATTTGAAAAGTGACGACATTTGAAAAAGACCGAATGATTGATCGCACAAAATAAAATAAATTACTATTGTACATTTTAACGGATAATAGGCAACTTAAGTCCTTGATTGACAAAATGATAATAGAGTTCATCGTTAAATATTTAAGAGATATTCAATAATGAACTTCATGTATTTGGATATACCGTTTTGGAATAGAACTCTTCAAATTCTTCCTCATACATGAAATCCATGTGACGAGCTACTGTTTGCTTAATATAATAATTTTGTTGACCCAAACAGCTCCAGCAGTAATGATCACAGGTCAGGGTGTATGCAGCATTTCCTTCTTTAAAGTGCTTTATGCAAAATGGAGAAGTTGAGATTGTGAGAGGTCTGATGATTGAGCCCTGAGGGACGCCACCTTTTGTTTTTACATTGCGCCTTGAGTAGAATATTCTGGGAGAATAAATATACTGTACGTCCACATGACATGGCTACTGATGAGACAAACGGAGAAAAAGATGACAAAACACAGGATTTCTGAGCATGTAAAGGTATTAAGCTACAGATCTACTGGAGGGTGAACAAGGCACCGAACCCATACTGAAGAAGTGCAAGCTGTTGTTTTCTTTCTTCAGAGGAGGCAAAGGGAGATACCACTACCTCTCCACTCAATTTCACTTTGATTTTTGATTTTTTTTTCTTCCATTGTCCACTTCATACCGGCAGACTGCCAGTGAGATCAAGATTGTCCTGCTCTTCTGCTTGAGGCGGCTGCCAGCATCCGGCAACGTTCACCTGAACATGACTGATAAGAAGCTTCTGTAGTTGGTCCATTTATCTTCCATCTTCTGCTCACGTTGCAGAAGATGCAACGTGAGTCCACTTCACACGCTGCTGTCCTCTGTGTTTCTGCTGACTATAAAGAGCGCGGCAGGATGCTTGCTGGAGCTTTCCCCGCTGTGTTTGGACTTCCTGGATTCCCCCTTAACACCGCCGTTACTGCTGTCAGACCCGCCGCCGCTCGTCCCGTGCGTCTGAGGCTTCTCCGCCGGCTGAGGCCTGCTGGTCATCGCCATGCCGCTGCCCGCGTCCCCCTTGGCCCCGCCGTCTCTGGATTTGCCCTCACTGGATTTGGCCTCATTCGATTTAGCCTTTTTCGATTTGCTCTCTTTCGGTTTGCCGTCAGATGATTTGCCAGACTGCGGAGACTTGCTTGGCTGAGGCGGATTGATTGACGGCTGCGGTAGCGTGGCGCGCGGGGCGGTTTGGAGGGGCGGGGCGGTTTGGAGGGGCGGGGCGGTTCGGGGGGGCGGGGCGGTTCGGGGGGGCGGGGCGGCCCGGACGGTCTGAACTGTCCCGTTGCTGACGATCACGTCTGTGAGCTGGTCGTCGTCCGTCTGCTCCTTGGCAAAGTTTACAAACACCTACAAGGATAAACTGGGTTCAGTGTCACATGTATAAATCATATTAGCTTTATCAGTGTACTACTACATTACAATAATACAACCATGGCAATTCTTTTTTTTGTGATACTAAAGTGGGTTTTTAGGAGATGTAAGACAACCTCTGGCGGCCATATTGGAGGTCCTCTGCTCTGTGAACAGCTAATGTTTCTAAATGTACAACTTCGTCTCAACAGAATTGAATTGACGGTTAATTTCTGTTTCTGTTTTTGACTGAACTGATCACTTCATCACAGATCCACTGGGGTTCACTGATTTTGTGTTTAGATCATGTCAGCTGGTTAGCTAGCTATCTGGTCATCTAACCATCATTGTTGTGTTGGTAACACAGCTGAATAGCACACTAGCTGACATATCTAGTAGAAGCGTTAGTAGTAGCTGGCAGTTGCATGTTAACATTAATGTTGGTTGCTTTGCTAAATTAGCCTGCTGGCTAGTTAGCTAGCTAAAAAAGCCAAAAACCAACAGTTTGTTCAAGTTAACTGAGCTGACTCTTCTTAATCTACAACTCAACTGCTTTCAAGTAGAGACTAGAACTTGAGACAAGACAGTTTACTGTGTCACAGTAACTTCAATTTAGAAACAAATCCACCTTATCTGACTATTCCTTTTTACTGAGAACGTTACTGAATGGATCTACAGCCACACCACAACAAGCTTTTTGAGGTAGCTCTCTTTTTCTAGCCTGGTTCTTCTATATTTAGATTATTTGTGCACAGGTAATTCTCGCTGAGCCTCCACGATGGCACAGCGTGGTTAGGGTGGTTAGATTTGTGACACAACTGCAAATTCATGTTTACGCCTGACCTCCTCCACAAGTTGGTCAGATGCAGTCTGCAGTCAAAACAGCATCCCTGGAGCGAGTGATCCAGTGTCTTGCTCAGGGACACTTGGGATCAAGGGGGATCAAGCCTGGGACTTTCCAGTTACAGGACGGCCTCTCTGACCACTCAACCGCAGAAATAGGTATAAGATAACATGACACCAAAATATCTTAATTCCAGCTGCCTATTTGCCCTGACCTGGTCCAGGGTGGTCTGTGAGACGGAGAAGTCGATGATGCCCAGCTCCTCGTAGTTGTTGGCCAGCACATCGAAGACGCGAGCCAGGCAGCAGGCGTACGAGGGCAGCTGGTACTGCAGCACGTTCTGGTGCCGCTCCTTCAGCTCCACGCCGGGGAAGGAGCTCTTGATGTAGGCGTCGACGGGACACGAGTCCTGCCGGGGCTTAGTGTCCGTCAGACGAAGGATGATGGTGTAGCCGTCACCGAACCTGAAAGACGAAGGATGGAAAGGAACAGTATAAACTTAACAAAGTGTAATTATTTCTATGCATTTCCACTGACTTTCTAAACAGCTGTTCCAAACAGCCTGACTTTGCTGGTATAAGCTAGCGATGAGAGTATTACCTGTTCTTGAGGTGCTGCACCGATCCAAGGCACTGGAACCTGCCGTTGACCATGATGGCCATTCTGGTGCAGAGAGCCTCGCACTCCTCCATACTGACCGTACAGATACAGGATAAAAACATTAACAGTTACTAGTTAGTATCTGGTCAGCTAACCATCACTGTCTTGTTGTTCACACATTTCATTAGCACACTAGCTAGCTAACAGTGAGCTAGCTAACAGTTCAAGTTAAGTAGAGACTAGGGCTAAAGACAAGACAGTTTACTGTGTCACAGTAACCTACATTTGGAAACAAATCCACCTTATCACACTATTCACTTTTACTTGATTTGTGATCTACTGGTCCAGTACCAGTACCAGTATCAGTATCAGTATTGGTTCATCCCTGACAGACTTCAGATAGCTGTGGATCATTCATTCATCTCCTCTACCTGTGGGAGGTGAGGACTACAGCCCGCCCCTCCTTGGTGACGCTGACGATGCAGTTCCACAGAAACCTTTTGGCCTTTGGGTCCATGCCAGTGGTGGGCTCATCCTGACAAGAAATAAAGGAATTAAGGTTTACTGATAAACATGAATGATCATTATGAAAGGGAATTTCTACTAAATTCAGTGCAGTTCGACTCAAAGTTAATATCACCCACTAACCAACCATTCAGCCAAAAGAAAGACACCAAAAACTGAGCACTGTTTGATTGTACATGCCAAAAACATGCAACCTCTTTTAGTATGTATAATAAATAAAGAATATGCAAGTTCCATGGAAATGTAGTTTTTGCTTGAGCAGTTGTGTATATAAATTTAATTTCATTTAACCAATCAGCATTTTCCATGCAAACTAGTGTATCACTAAGGAGAGAGTGAGAGGAGGGGAAAAACAAAGACCTCCCACTCTGCTTCTATTTCTGGTTGCCACAAATGGGCGAGTTGAGAGCTGGAATATCAAGTAGTTTCAGTTGGTTTCTCCCCTGTTATCCAACAATCCAGTGTAATTCTAGTTCTCTGGTGATAATTGGAAACGGTATTAAGTGTCCTCTGCAGTTCAGTTCAGTTGCTCTCCAGCTGTTTAGTGAAGGAGTTTGATCCTCACCAGGAATATAGCAGGCGGAGCCCCGATGAGCGAGATGGCGGTGGAGAGCTTCCTCTTGTTGCCTCCGCTGTAGCCTCCAGCCTCCCTCTCAGCGTACTGCGTCAGGCCGAGCTTCTTCACCCCCCACTGAGCCACCTGGGGGAGAACGCAGAAACTACCTCACTATAACTATCTAGTATTGATTACTGTCTAATACGATCAATACCATAAGAACAGCATTTTTTTGTCCACTTGCCACAGTGGCAGGTAAACCACAAAATTCATTTCAAGGATGGTGTAAGTAGCTGAATATACAAAAACCACATGGGAGGTAGAGGTTGTGCATGAAACAGGCCGACTCTACAGTATTGAAGTTTCTCAGTGTAGTGTTCCTGTGCGGTACCTTGGCCACAGACTCCTCCTGCACCCCCCTCAGCCGGGCGTACAGCTCCAGGTGTTCCCGACCCGTCAGCAGGTCGCTGATGGCGTCAAACTGGGGACAGTAACCCATCAGCTGGTGGACCCGCTCCATCTCTGTCAACACACTGAGGCACAGAACACACACCTTCACTACTAATACTACTATTACTATTGCTACTGCTACTAGTACTGCTGCTGCTACTAGTACTGCTGCTGCTACTAGTACTATTATTATTACTACTACTACGGCTACTACTACTGCTGCTGGAAAGGTTTAGAGGCCCTGGTCACTGATATTTAACTGCTGAACATCATTGAATAGCATATGTGAATTATGTTTCACTTGGATTTTGAAATTAATGACACCTGGAAAACATTCATTTAAATTCCTAATACTGTGTAAATATCAATTGAAAATCTCCTTCATAGATAATATGCTGACGCAAAAATAAGGCATTCTTCCATCAGATCACGTGTGCAGGTAGATATCTGTGGACCGAAGCAGTACGAAGAAGTATTTATTTTGGACCTCGGTCACTGCAGCAGTGTGTGGCAGATGTTTGTACCTGTGCTGGTTGAGGAAAGCCTCGCCGTAGGTGATGGGAGTGTCTCCGGTCAGCATGCGAAACGTCGAGGTCTTCCCTGCCCCGTTCACCCCCAGCAGCCCAAAACACTGCAGGACAGAGACACCGTGTTACACATGCAGTATATTTACAGTATATCAATACATACATATACAGTGTATCAATACATACATATACAGTGTATCTATACATACAGCAGCCAGAGTCAACGGCAAGGTAAAATATAACAGAGATCTTTTCAACCTCCACAGTAGTACAGCAGCAGCAGTAGCAGTAGTAGTTACTAAAGTTTAAGTTGCCATTATTATTGTCTGAGTCATTTTTTCAATTTTCCGTTTAAATGATTTTCCAAAAAACATTCAATTCTACATTTGGGTTCTGTTATGAATCAGAATAAAGCAGCTGTGGAAGTCCGATGGGTTTCTCTTGAAATTTCACCTCATTTTTGAGGAAACGTGATTTATTTGACGATGTTTCCGACTGCAGCAGTGATTTGTGGCCTTGTCAAAAGCAATACTGACTCAGAACAAACGTCCGACAGTGTTTCGGTGTTTACTGTAAGTATAAAGTCCTGCAGAGTGTTGGATGTGGTGTGTAAATCTCTCACCTCGCCGCGGGGAATCCCAAGGCAGAGACGATCCACCGCCGGCTTCCTGCCCGCTTTATACACCTGCAACACACACACACACACACACAGCGCTCTGCTACACTGACAGCCAGGGGATCTTTAACACCAATATTATACAAATCCAGCTTTCTCATTATGATTCCAGTTTGTGTGCTGCCTGTACCTTGCTGAGGTCCATCATGGTGAGGATGTCGGCTTGGGCTTTGCCTCCTTTGACCCTCTCCCTCTCCCTCGCCACGTCCTCGTCCTCTGGACCGAGAGGAGGCATCTCAGGCTCCGCCCACCACGGCCTGGATGGAGGGACACAAGACTTAGAGACTGACCTCCTGTATCACTTAGTTTACTACTGTGGAGTAGACTATCTATCCAAGAAACAGCAACATTCACTCATTATTTAGGATGAAACCTCACCTACAGTTGGTTTGCTTTGGTTTGAACCACAGTGGAAAAGTTTATTTTGTTGCATTTTTGTATTTGGTTTGTTTAGGCAAGGCAAGGCAAACTTTATTTATATAGCACATTTCATACACAAGGCAAATCCGATGTAAGAAATGAAAGAAAGAAAGATAAAGTAGGTAAGTAAGGATAGCATTAGGTTCACACTTGCCATTTACAAGCCAACCAGTGCTTGTAAACAGCATCAACATTATAAGCAACCAATGGTAAAGAGGTCAAAGGTCAAAGCCACTGTGCCCAGACAATAGATGTAACACAATATCCCTGTTCCCTAGAATGATCATGTACGATAGAGAAGTGCTGATTAAGTAAAACTAAGTGAGTAAAAGTTTATTTTAAAAGTACATTTCCTACACAGAGAAAACTTAAACATGGTAAAACAATACAAATTGTACAAATACACAAATATATACTTATATACATTCACACAAGAAAGAAAAAAAAAACACACACACATACAAAACCTACTCCTAGGCTTTAGAAAACAGGAAAATTTTGAGTCACTTTTAAAAACGTGTTGGCACATCTAAGAAATCAGAGCCAGGGAGAAAAGGCAGAAGAGGAGAGTCGAGCAGTTTTGACCGTACCTGCAGCGGATGAAGAACTTGTACTGCAGCAGAATGGTGAAGATGAAGAAGACGAAACCCTCGACCGCCATCGCAAACAGGTTCTTCCCCACAAAGTCCCACTGCAGCGGGTCCAGGGCCGGCTTGGTGCCTGGAGCAGGAACAACCACACACAGCTTTAAAATAGATTTATCCCAGTGAAATACACTGTGTATTAACCTATGGCAAAGTACTGTAAGTTCACAAAAAACACTATTCAGGTACTAATGAAAATGCATAATGTACTTAAAATGGTGAAACAACAGAATATTGAGAGTGTTATTGTTGTACTTCCAATACTTTTCCATGGGTTTATGCGAGTATGAGTACCAACTCTATGAATCAGCCTACCATAATAACATATTAAGGCTGGCCAACAACATCGTCTCTGACCCCAACCACGTCCTGAACAGCGAATACAAACTGTTACCATCAAATCGGAGATATAGGGTTCCACGATTTAATAGGGTTAGACTGAAGCACTCTTTTGTACACCAGTCAATCCTAAAATTAAATATAGAGCTTAATCCCAGATCAAATGTACGTTGAAGGGCCTTGAATATTGTCTTTTGTGATTGTAATGATATGTTGAATGTATGTATCTTTGTGTCCTGTCTTAATTTTTGTCTTTTTTGTGATGTTGCAAATGGAGCTGCTGTGATGCAAGAAAAATTTCAGACTGGATCTGACAATAAAGTATTATCATCATCATCAAATATTGTTACCAAGGATCCTTATCATCCTTCGTGAGTTGCTACACATTTTCACAAATCAAATTCTACAACTTCTCCATCATTATTCCATGATACAAGGTTTCCACGATCAGTATTTGTCGGTGTCTGTGGTCAAATGTTTTTTCCGAGCTGATTCCAACGTCCCACATGGTGTTTTGTCCCACGGCAGGTCCGTACCCAGCCTCTGGAAGGCGTCGGCCATGGCCTGGTTCTTGGCCATGTCGATGAGTCCTCGCCCCAGGCAGAAGTGAGGGAAGATGAGGAACACTTTCTTCAGGATCCTGTTCACCTCGTTCAGATGCTGGACAGAGGAAATCACACAGAGATGGTGGACTGGTTAAAGGGGAAATAACGAACTCTTGCCTCATAACACAAAATGACCATAATATATCTGTGGGGGGGGTTGATAGAGTTGTTGATCAATACCAATGACTCAATAATTACTTAATTACTTTACAAGGTGCTGAGATTTCTGGCTTTCAAAACTCACTTTTTAAATTTTCCTGACCAAACTTATACTTTTTCCCAATTTCCCCAATTCCCGAACTTTTCTACTTCAGACCTGGACATGATCAAATTAAATTTCCCTTCCCTACTCTTCCAGACTTCCCAGACCGGAGCGGTTCGCACCTCGTCTACGAACAGCTCCAGGACGAAGGTGGCGATGCTGCCGTTGATGCCGATGAAGAGGTTGATGGAGGTGAGAAACACGTAGGCCGTGCTCGGGACGGTGAACACAAAGGATGCTGGGTACATCAGAGGGGTGATGGACCACCTGAAATGGATGATTAGGTTATCCAATAAGCAAAGACAGACACACTGCTTCTGTCACGGGCCACGATCCGACAGGCAGAGCGGGACAAGAGAGACTTTATCCAGAAGAATATGAGCCAATCTTCATGCCTCAGAACTGTAAATTAACTTAAAATGGAATACATACAGTTAAACTTCTATTACCGGCTTTATTTAATTACATCATAGAAAGCATCCTGTGCTTAATAGGCTCATTTTAAAGATTGTTTCTGAAGACATTTCTGCTCTTATTAGATAATATGCAGCGGGGGGCACAAATATGAGAGAGGGAACGGCATGTGAGAAAGATCAAGAGCCAGATTCGAACTCATGATGTCACGAGCACGCGGGAAATTAACCCCCGCCAGGCGCCAAATACCGGTCAAATCTGTCTTTGGTGGATAAACTAATAAGTTCAAGTTCAAGTTTATATGTCGCGTACGCAGTGAAATGCTTACTTGCAGGTTCTCAGCCAATAATGTAAAAGAAAGTGCAGAAGAGGCAGAAATAATAAAAGGTATGACTGTACTCTTTCTCTCTGATCATGAGCCAATCAAGTCAAAGCAAAACAACAGCTCTGTATCAAACAGGCTCCTGATAGCATCTAAACTCCTGCACTTTTCCACTTTTTTGCATCTTTCAACGTTGTGTACTGGGTGGAAACTGGCTGAAAACAGTGTGTTTATGCACTCTTTAAGGTTCAAACTGTATTCTCCCACTAGCAAGGTTCATGGAAACAGCAGAAGACACCGGGAAAGAAGAAACTCCAGCAACATTTGAAGCTCTGAGAATACATTTCTGCTAATAAATCATCGTTTTCAGACCTGCAAGTATTGCTGGAATCTCTTCTTTCTGTGTTGCAGTTGTACTAGGGGGAGACTGGCTGACAACACCGTGTTTACACACTCTTTAAACAGACTTATGTGAGAATAAACACCCGACCCGCCCGCAAGCTACAGTCTTTACCCGTAGAGCAGCAGCAGCAGGACGAGGGCAGGCAGGTTTGTCTCGGAGACGTACGACTGCTGCTGGAAACAGATGAAGATCAGCACCACCATGGAGGCCGGGACGGTGTAGTTCAGCTGGGAGGGACGGAGACGGCGGAAAGCTCAGGAAAAACACAGGAAATCTTACTTCTATGTGTCCGGAAAAACTGTTCTACCTGAGTGAAATGTGATTTTCTACTGAGAATCCTTCCAGTGCAGATTAATGTCCAGAGAATTAGACTTAGCAGCGCTCAAACGCAGAAAATATTGAATTTAATCCAGTTGACCACAGCGCTGCCCCCTCGCTGCTGTGTATACCATGAAAGCCAATTAGATGAATTATGAATTATGAGAGCCGTGCGACAAGCAATAAAATGTTTAAGGGAGAAATCCAACTCAGCCTGAAATGTGGCAGTAAATTCTCACAGACAGAATTCAAAGTAGATTATCTTTAAAGTAGATTACATAAAATTAGATTACGTTTTTCTGGAAATTGTTTTGCATCATAAGGCAACATCTCAACCACACAGCCAAGTAAACATCAGACATACACTGAAATGATAACTTGTATTATTTAGACTGATAGTAATAGTAATGACCCATAAAATTAACTCACTGACATTTTAAACTTTATTTTGATTATTTTTCTTCACCCACTTGTCACATTGCCAGATTCTGAGCCAGATTGTGCTTCTGGTGAAGAAAAATAACAATAAAATGTCCAAATATTTTTCTGATGGGCAAGGTGATGTGATCTGAACATAGTAGGAAAAGTAAGACATCGGTATTGTCCTGTTAAAGGGACATAAAGTAATCTATTACCTTTACTGACCTCTATTGGTGACCAGTAGGAATTACAACAACATTGATAGAACTTCTCTTGCATTTTAGTTGGTTATTTTTCTTTACTAGAAACACTTGTCACATGGTGAGAATGTGGTAATATGACAAGTTAAGGATGTACTGCGGCTGATAGATGGACACTGTCCTTTCCTTTCCTTTCCTTTCCTTTCCTTTCCTTTCCCTTCCTTTCCTCTCCTTTCCCTTCCTTTCCTTTCCTTTCCTCTCCTTTCCTCTCCTTTCCTTTCCTTTCCTCTCCTTTCCTTTCCTTTCCTTTCCTTTCCTTCCTTTCCTTTCCTTTCCCTTCCTTTCCTCTCCTTCCCCCGGAGCACTGACCATGTCCCAGGTGAAGTTGGCCAGCCAGTAGAGGATTGGTTTGACTCCGCTGACAAACTGAAGGTGTTTGGCCTTGCTGACTCGCTCCTCGATCAGAAACAGGACGAAGCTCGCCGGCACGAAGGACATGGCGAAGATCACACAGATGGAAACCAGAACATCCACCGACGTGGTCATCCTGACGGAGGGGAGAGGAACACACACACACACACACACACACAAAATATACATATTGAGCCAGTTTAATACACAAAACTCAACCTTGGTCCTAGAAAAAACTCTTTTCATTGAAGACCTCCAGTTAATGAATAACCTTCTTCTGTGCTGCCCACAGTGCTTTCTGCAAAATCTGTTTTTGCAGAAACTTTTTTGATTTCCACTGGAATCAAGCATCACTTGATTTTCTTAAACTCTGTAAATAGTCTAGATCTTTTCCTTTTTCTTCCTTCCTGAGTTACTTCCTGAGTTATTTTTAAAGTAATCTTTAAATTGTTATTGTAAGAGTTATTTATTACAAAACTGGCATCAGTCAGTCAGACAGTGGATCTGTGTGCAACATTTATATATGAAATATGAGAAGAGAAAAATAGAGGGGATGAGATAGTAAACAAGTCCAGATTCTGTATTATTCCACATCTGCAGCGTCTGTAGAGCTGCAACAGTACGCAAGAACAACATGACGCAAATTTGGTCGACCGCAACCGACCGCTACTCTCTGTCCACTAGCTCCAAATTTTCAGTCTTAGTGGACAACTGCGCACACAACTTTGCCTTCGCAGAGCTTGGTTACCATAGTAACCACTACTAAACATGGAGGAAACCGAGGAGAGGTTGTGAGAGGAGGTGAAGAGTTATGACATGCATCGATGAAGCAATACACAGATATAAACGTGGTCTTGTATACCGCTTTCTTTTTCTTTTAAAAGTCATATCATGAGCTCTTCTTCCTCACTGTCCAATGCCATGTTTGTTTTGAGGAGAGACGCAGTTTACCTCGGTTACCTCATGGCATAAAAAATCAATAATGCAACTGTTACTTCCATTTACTGATTAGATACTCCTCAATAAAGAACAGACATGATTTGTAGGAAATGATGTTGTATGATAAACGGTGATGAAGTTTGATAGCATACAGATTTAGAGGACTGACGTATCTCACCCTGAATTTACCTGATAACCAATATTTGGGGCAATAGCACCCACACCCACCCATACCAACCCACATCCACCCACAGAAACCCAGACCAGAGAACTCACATGGCCATTTCGGAGAGCTGTTCCTTGGTGAGGTTGAGCGGGTGGTTGTAGGCGGTGATGCCGTGTCTCCTCCTCTCTGCCGGCGGCAGGCTCGCTCTCAGCAGACCGTTGTTCATCACGTTGACGAATGACGCCATGGCGTGCCAGCCTTTGTTATTGTACCACACCTGACCACAGGAAAGAGAGAAATGGGATTTAAAATAGAAAGATCTGTAAATATTGTATTGTAAATATCGTAGGAGCTCCTCTTCCACGATGGATTTCTCCCTGTATGATTGTTGAACGTCGTTGCAAAACGGCGGCTCTAGAAAGAAGCCCTCGCTCGAGTTCTCCTTTAAAGACAGGCTGTAGAAAACAAAGACAAAACAAAAAAGACAGAAAGAAACACAAACACACACACACACATTTTTACCTTGACATTGTTTTGACTGTTCAGTCCTCCTAGGAAATCTGGCAGTCTGTTCAGCAGGTGATCCAGGGAGCTGTTCTGTGAGAAACCGATCAAAACCAGTAAACAGTCAGAACCACAGAACAGATCCTGGACGTTCACACAGACAGCAGAGTCGGTAAAAAAATTCTACCTGTGTGACTTGGTAACGAGTCCTGATTGCAGTGACCGAGTCCTGCACGTTGTGGACCTGGGTTACAGTCTGGGTAGCGCTGCCGCCGAGAGAGAAGCCGCCGTACCTGCAGCACAACAGGTTAAAGGCACAATCTGCTGTTTTTTGTGTATATTACAAGAGAATCAATTAGGGTTCATTTCGAAATAATGGAACAAGTCATGTACCTTAAGTTGTCAAGTCAATCCAAATCAGTGGATTCAGTGTTACAGACGTATAACATTCAGACTAAACTGTGTATACTCAGTGAGGACAATATAGGAGATAATGAGGTAAATGTTGGACTTTTGGAGCGACGGTTCAATCGTTTGGCCACAAAACACTTGGATTATGCTGCAGGAGCTGTTTGGAGAAAATTTATGGGTTTTATGCTTATTTTTGAAGCATATATTCCCAGTCTGGATTATTCCTCCATGATTCCAGGATATTCCAGAAATCCCATGACCAGTGGCAACCTGGCTTTAGGAAATGTACAAACTACTGGAAACAGTCTGTTGAAAATTGAAACTGACCTGAATTCATTCACCCACTTCTTGGTCTTCAGGCTGTAAATGACAGAGAGAGGAGAGAGTGAATCTAGAGGGAATATTTCTAAAGGAAACACAAACAGGTTAATATGGGATGATAAAACTCTTAACAGTGTTTTGACTGGGAGGGAAGACTGTGGTCTGACTTTAATCATCAGTCTGTTTGAGCATCAAAATATCAAGGGATTCATTCCAAAATTACGTGACATTTTAAAAAACAGAGCTATTTCATTTCTCACAAATGTTTGTATTTGGTTGGCAATACATTTGAAATAGTAATAATTTCACAACAGCAGGTGTCACTTTTTTCAAATGGTGGCAATTTTATTTTGGAACCGAACTGTAAAAGCTGAAAGAAATAATATATAAACAGTGATGTTTTTGAGCTGATTCTTTGCATTATCCTTGATAACTTTGAGATGCGTGTAAGATTTTAACATGTTTTAAAAATTGTCCAAAAAACTACACCAAACGTAAACTACTAAACAAAACGAAACAGAACAAAACTAAACCCAATACTAACTGACGACATGTTGTACTGTGTTTTGTGAAGCACCTTTTCTTGAGGATCTGAGGATAAGTCTTCACCAGGTAGTCGGAGATGTTTCGACTGGTCAGGTTCTGGAGGATGTCTCCGGTCATCCGCTTGATCTGAAAACATTGAGGTAAAACATCAGGACTGGATACAGACACACAGAAATATAACAATTCATATGCTGGCACACAAACGTAAGAAAATGTTAGAAAAAAATGCAATCAACACGTGCAGCCATCTGACATTAAACTGTTTTTAATTTGCAATCAATCCCATGAAATTATGGTTATTCACCTAAAATTCCACCAAGCACCTAAAGCCCACAATCAAGCCAAACTCATTTCCACTTTGAACTAGAGTGTGTAAACTGGTTTCCTGCATACAGTCAGTGTGTGTGTGTACAAAGGGTGTGTGTGTGTGTGTGTGTGTGTGTGTGTACAGGCATGATTCATCAGTGGCCTCCCTCCCACCTTACCAGCCATTCCTCTCACTTCGTTTCCTTCCCTGCACTTTGTCACTTAGCTTATGCTCATGTTTTATGAGATCCTGCTGGTTTCCTTGATAACTCTGTCCTGACTCGAGGCTGACCTGCGGGGGGGGCAGTCCTCCGGCCCCCTGGGAGCAGTCGGGGAGCATGCGGCGGATTTCCTCGGTGCTGCACTGACAGTCGGGCGACGGTCTGTCGGCGCTCCAGTTCCCTCTGCTGAACATCTGCCAGGTGGAGTAGGGGATCTGGGGCCGGGCGTACGGGCCGTCCTGCTCGCCTTCACACTGAGCGCTGCGGCGGGGACAACATGGCCGCCGGGTCAGTCGGTAAACATGGTGGAAAGATGGAAAAACATGACGAGAGCGCTTTGGAAGAGTTTTTGTTGCTCTTTAAATATCTGGCTAAGACTAAGACTAAGTGTACTGCAACTAGTGCTAATATTCAAAGCCATGCGGATCTGCTGGTACCAGGCAGGGTGCAAAATGTTTCCAAAACCTTTTTGACACTTAACTGTGCAATTTACATTTTTATGGTAATGTTACATTTAAAGGGGTAGAAGGTAATGCCAAATCCAAAATGCCAACTACTGGCATTTCATTTTCACACCAAAAAGCAAATAACAAAACAGTATTATTACTCCAGTGGTTTGAATTGTGATATATTACCTCTTTACACTTTTATTTAAATCTCTTAATCCCAGCGTACTCGTCTCTATTGTGAAAATGTTACTCAAAGGCCACCATAGCTCAAGGGGCCCATAGAGGTCAAAGGTTATTTAATACCCGTTTAAGTAGAAATCCAGACTATATTTCACTCCGGGGAGATCAAGGGAAAAGGTGCAGAGATTTCAGTTTGACTCTTGGCAGAAAGGATTTTTGGAAGATATAAGCAATAATAAACCTTTTTCTAACACAGAATAGATGCTTTTATCACTGAATAGTCTATTTTATCTTCCATTTCTAGTAGAGTGATAAGCATTATCTATGTCTCAATCTGTTTCTGCACCGTTGCCACTAAGACAAATTCTTGTACATTATGCTTGACGAATGAAGGGATTCTGATTCACTTGTGTGTGTGTGTGTGCGTGCGTGTGTGTGTGTGTGTGTGTGTGTGTGTGTAGGTGAGCTTGTGTTTACAGAGCCTGGAGGGAACTTGTCTTACGTGTCGTTGTCCTCTCTCTCCATGCACTTGGTGCCAAAGCCAGGTTGGTCCAGCAGAGCTTCCAGAAGATTCTCTATGGCCGGGTTCCCAGGAGCATCGTTACTGTAAACACACAAACAAACACACACACACACAATGTAGTGGAATACCCACTAACATGTCTTCATTTCGAGAATATTTTTTCCACCACCAGTTGGTTGTCAAAAAGCCAAGATTTGCACATAAAATCCAGGAAGGCAACATTATGCGATGTATTGTCAAGATTACAACAAGAATAGATGTGTTTCATCATTAAATTGATGAACAGCTGGAGACAGTGAGTTGAGGGCGTGAGCAGCAGGGAGGCGGTCTACCTGAAGAAGGTGTACTGCTCTCCGTACATCCAGGGCTGCAGCTGCAGCGCCGGGTATTTCCCAAACGGAGGCACGATGAGGCTGAAGAGCAGAGCGACCAGCACGAACACCGCAGGCAGGACGATCTGCAGAAACACAAACAGCACTTTACAGCTGGCTCTCTTATCCAGAACAACTCACAGTGAGCAGGCAGGGGTTCAGTGTCTTGCCCCAGGACACGCTGGTAGGACACATGGCTGCTGATGGACGTGTCGGCTTATAATGAAGCTTTGATCTCCATGTGTATAAAAGCATAGCCTCAGATCTATAGAACAATCTCTTGACTGTTCACAAGTCAAAACATGATCAAGCATTTGCAATCAAGGCTCTGAAAACTGAAAACTAATTTTGACAATTAACTGCTAATATTATGATTTTGTAATTTCATTGATTTGTTTGTAGTCCAGTATGGAAATTCTCTTTTTGTTGTTGGTTTTGTCTTTCTGCTTTGTTTGCATTTGCTGTATTTCTTTTTTGCTATTGTTTAATTCTATCTATTTATTCTATTTAACTCATCCAAACAATGTAACCTATAGAAGCCCATTTCCGCCACCATTTTTTTTGTGAGGTTTTTTTCCTCAAGATTATGACTTAATATTTCATATGACACTAAGTCATAATATTGAGAAAAATATCTTGATGATGAAAAAAAAAAAAGATTTTTTGGTGGAAATGGGCTTCCAAAGCAGCAAAAAATACTTTACATACTGTGACCATCTGTGGCCACGCCCACAGATGGTCACAGTATGAACAAGCAGTTAGTTTCTCTAGATAAGAGCTAAATGTCTAAAATGTAAACGTTGTGGTGTCACCCCGGCCGTCGGTGTTCCTCCTCACCTGAGCGAAGAAGCCTCTGCGGCTTCTCCGAGCGTAGAGCCAGCGCTTGATGAACAGCGCCCTGAGCTGCTGCCAGGTCAGCCACCAGCCGCTCAGGGGGATCCCGCCGCGCCCGTCCCCGCTCAGCAGGTCCGTCTCCTGGGGCTCTGCAGGCAGGACAGGCCCGTATGTAGGGTTAGACTGATATATGAGGCTCATATTGGCCTTTTATTAAACATCAGATATGAGTCAGTCATGTCGTCCATCTCTGGAATGATGGAGGTTCCTCCTGACCACAGACCACAGATTTTTTTCGCACAGTTTTATTTATTAATTACATTTTTTCAGAAATATTTTCTATAAATGAATTCTTCAGTTAATTGAATAGGTGTGGTGGGTCACTCTGCCTTAAAGAGCTGCTGACACTAAAATAATTTCATCAGTCTGGTTTCAGTGGAGAGTTTTAGTGTCCCATGATGCTCTGAATGCTGTTTCAGAGGATTTTCCACCCTGATGAGAAGAAAACTCTGGGGGAAACACTGAATACTTCTCATTTTTGGGCAGAAAATTGATAAATTTAAAGATAGTGAATATAAGAACAAAAGATTGGCTACCAAGCTTCAATACAAAAATATCAGTATCCATGTAAGCCTTCAAAAACTCCCAGTTACATGTCAACACTAGCAATTAAAGGTAGATGACTGAGGAGATCATTTCCAAAATTCTGCATATGCAATTTGTGGGGGAAAAACCCATTCAATGTCTTAAGATGTGG
The DNA here is from genome assembly GCF_048128805.1 of Centroberyx gerrardi. NCBI lineage: Eukaryota > Metazoa > Chordata > Actinopteri > Beryciformes > Berycidae > Centroberyx > Centroberyx gerrardi. Next base: position 2,991,998 of record NC_136005.1, read on the forward strand.
AGGATCTTGCAGCGTTATTTGTCAATCAAGGACTTCAGCTGTCTTTTAAAAAGTACCACAAATCAATTATTATCTATGTGATGACGGTTTTCAGTGGGTGCTGAGCTGAAGGTACCTTGCTTACGAAGCCTTTTCCTTCCTGGCAGCAGTGTGGAGAGAAGCAGAGTCAGAGAGGAAACAGCTGACTGACATGGAAACACAGTGTGGTATCTGTATGTGTGTGTGTGTGTGTGTGTGCGTACCAGTCTCTGGTTGTTCACCGGTCTCTCTCGGAGCTCTCTGCCCAGCGGAGGGCTGCCGGCTCTGGGCAGACTCGGCCTGCAGCTCTGGTTCGGCGTCCACGCCCGTCTCCTCCGCCACACGCAGAAAGATCTGGAAACAAACAGGACAAACAGTCACGGTGAAAGATGAGTCTCTCCTTTCCAAACACAAAGGTGAGGAAAAAGGATTCAGCTGAGTGTAAACAAGGTGCTCTTTGGCGGGTTATCTACAAGCATGAAACACACGATGGTCAATTAAATTAAGAGAGATTTTTGGACGTCCACATACTGCCCTTGACTTAGTTTAGACTTTTTTCATCCTCTCCACACAAGAGTGCCTTGATTTCTGGAAATGCTCAGCCTCAAAACTCACTTCTTCCAGGTACAGCGGCTTCCTTTTCTACCTTTTTTGCATCCTCAAAAGTTATATTTAAAAATCAAACATTTAACTTGGATGGGACGCCCCCATTTTGTAATTTAGGCTGACATGACAGGTGTATTTTTGCATAAAAATCTTGCCTAGTGCAGCTTTAAGTTCGAACTGAGACATTTATTCCAACTTGTCCATGTTTAGCCTGCTGCTGTTTGTCTGGCCACGGTCAATAACAACAAAGTTTTCTTTTTTGAGAGACACTGCCTCAGAGCAGCTAAAGCCACCGACAGCAGGTGGCAGTAAAAGACAACAGGAGCGTCTCGGGACACCCAGACTGTTTCCAATACAAGAGCCCTGCTTTCCACAGAGGTCAGAGGTCAGAGGAGCAGAGAGAGGCTCCTTCAGTCCGCACCGATCTGGCTCCGTATGTCGGCTATCAACGCTAATCTGATGCTGAAGTTAAACCCATTACAACCTCGGCTGCTCCACAAATATCCAGACTTCCAGGTAAGAGCTGGCTGAGCTGGATAAGACTGGTGGGACGTTTAACACACGCACACACACACACACACACACACACACACACACACACACTTAAGGCCAGGTAAGGTTAGTAGGAAACTGTTTCAGGGCCATGTAGGTTGTTACGGATAAATTTAGTAGCATGTTGCGTGCCGTGAAATTATGTTTAAGTTAGACGCAAAGAGTCTTAATACCTTCACATGTGAGTCAAATGAAGGCACATAAATACACTGCATGGTGTGTTCGTGTGTGTGCATGTGACTATGAGTTTAGAATTTGTTTTTCACAATCATTTTATATTTCTTTTAAGTCTTTTCAGTCCTGTAACCAAAAGGTCACAACAGAGTCCTATCGAAGTGGAGCAAAACGCTGAACACCTGCCTGGTCACTGATTAGAAGTCACTCTGGATAAAAGAACCAGCTAAATGCGAAAACATAAATGTAAAAGATGATAATTCCTCCATACACACTGCTAAACCAATAGAGAGGATTCATCAACAGTAAGATGAAGTCAAACTCCTTCTATAGCCTCCGACATGATGAGATCTAAACATCATTGAACCTTTAGGAGAAGTAGATTACATAAAACAACACACAGCTCAGGACTTAAAGAGGAGTGAAGCTGTTTTGAAGGTGAAGGTTGGCCCTACTCCTTATTAGCTACTTGATATTCATATATTATTAGGCGGGAAATTAACTTTTCGGTTCTCTTGCCAAGTGCTGGTAAACTAAAATAATTCACCTGCCAAGAATAATTTTTAGTGCTGTTTTTTTTCAGTGCTATTCCCTGTATATAATCAGGTACTGCATCAAATATTAAATTAGCAGACCAGAGCAGATTTAGTGTTAATTTAAAACTCAACATACAATGGATCAAGTTTATAATTCATCATGAAGCTACTCGCCACATGGGAATAAAGTTAAGTTTCAACTAACATTAGACTTGTTATCCATCCAGACAGCGGAGAAACAGAAGTTTAGATGCTGCTGCTGCTTTGTGTCAGCGTAACAGGCAGCCAATCAGGAGCCTGCTTGATACGGAGCCATTGTTCTGCTTTGATTTGATTGGCTCTAGAGCTGCAACGATTAATCGATTAATTGATTAGTTGTCAACTATTAAATTAATCGCCAACTATTCTGATAACCGATTAATCGGTTTAAGTAATTTTTTAAGAAAAATAAGTCAAAATTTTCTGATTCCAGCTTCTTAAATGTGAATATTTTCTGGTTTCTTTACTCCTCTATGACAGTAAACTGAACATCTTTGGGTTGTGGACAAAACAAGACATTTGAGGACGTCATCTTGGGCTTTGGGAAACACTGATCGACATTTTTCACCATTTTCTGACATTTTATAGACCAAACAACTACAAATCGATTAATCGTGAAATAATCAACGGATTAATTGACAATGAAAATAATCGTTAGTTGCAGCCCTAATTGGCTCACGGTCAGAGGGAGTGTACGGTGGCCAGCAGGGACAAAGTTTGACAACAGGCCAAGACCAAAGGCTGTATAAGGCATTCAAATGATACGTTTACCGCCATGTGACTTATGGCAGATGCTGACTTCGAGCCCTGTTATTGGG